>NC_071092.1:16195000-16322500 GCF_027358695.1 Spea bombifrons | reverse complement strand
TTTTATTTGCCAACCTGCCCCCCCAGTTATGCACATCTGCCCCCAGGGTTGCCACTCTGCCCCCAGAAATGCCTTATACCCTCCTATATGCCACTCTGCCCCATGATATGCCTTTTAATCCCCTATATGCCAGAGTGGCATATAGGGGGTTAAAGAGCATTTCTGGAGGTAAATATATATATATATATATTGCTAACAATCACACTCCTATCAAGCCAAGGCAGCCAGTACATGCTGGAACCTGGGGATGATAGGAGTCTGAGTACAGCCTCCCTATGCCATGCTACCACCACCACCCCCCTTACACATCCATGCTATCACACACACACTCATTCACAAACATTTAAATACTCATTCATTCCATTAATCACACATACTTCACACATTAATCACAAAAACCCTCCCCCACCCCCTTACCTGAACTGCAGATCTCTCACTCGAAGACTTCTGCAGGGTCCCGGCTGTGCGAGCAACTTCTCTGTCCCCGCCCCCAGAGGAAGGAGGGGGGAGGTAGAGTTATGTGACACTCTTCTAGCTTCCTGTTCTGCTGCTTGCAACCAAAGCCCGGTAAGCAGCATGGCCCCAGCGGACATTTTGAGGTCTGATTAGAAGACGACCTTGATTATAAGACGAGGGGTATTTTTCAGAGCATTTGCTCTGAAAAAAACCTCGTCTTATAATCGAGCAAATATGGTATATTATATATATATATACACATACACATATATATATACACATACACATATATATATACACATATATAAATACACATATATATATATATACACACATATATATACCCACACACATATATATATATACACACACATATATATATATATATATACACACACATATATATATATACACACACACACACACACACATATATATATATATACACACACACACACACACATATATATATATATATATATATATATATATATACACACACACACATATATTATATATATATATATATATATATATATATACATACCGTATATATATATATATATATATATATGTGTGTGTGTGTGTGTGTAAGGCACTGTATGTATGTATGTATATTTCTGTATAACAACCAGCCAATCACCGGTAAGGTACATCGCTTGCCGTGATTGGCTGGTTGTTGTATACTGGGTAGAGGGGTAGTCTTATACGGCGAGTATAGCCCAAACTCTATATTTTAACTGGAAAAGTTGGGGGTCGTTTTATATGCCCAGTCGTCTTATACGCCGGTATATACGGTACATACGTGCATTCTCACAAATACACTTTCCCTCCTTACCTCACTCACCCCCTACGGCTCAACAGATTTACGTCACTGCACAGTATGCGAGCAGCCTCACTTTACCCGCAGGGTGATGTGACCACGTTCTGTTTCTGCCTCCCCAGGCCATGGGGCAGGAACACTGTTAGTGGCACCTAGGGAAGTCTGCCCCCCTCTACGTACGCCACTAGTGCCGAGTGCCCCAGTAGCCTGCCTAGCGACACCCCTGACAAAGAGAGAGACTGTTGTGGGGAGAGGAAGTTCCACTGTGCTCTCAGGGCAAGGAGAGGCCCTGAAGAAGATCCCCAAGCCAAGTGATGCAAACTGGGGTATCTAGAGCCTTGCTTAGCTGGGTCTGGCAGGGAACTGAAGTAAGCAGTTAGGCTGGTTAGTCCAGGACAGCTAAGTATATACAATTGGTCTCCAATCGGGGAGAAGGCTTTTTTTTATGATTCTGTTGTTTGGTTTGTGCATGTGCAAATGAATCAAAATTTACTCCAAATTGGTGCTGAGCCTTATTTCTCTAGATGACTGTGCTTAAGATCCCTAAAAAGTGACATTAACGACCCTTAGCTAACAGATACCTATTTTGTAATTTAAAAACAAAACTAGAGCTGAAACAACGAATCGATAAAATCGATAATAATCGATAACGGAAATCATCGATAACGATTTCCGTTATCGATTAATCGAGTGATCAATTCGTTGTTGGAGCACTCGGCTCCTTTTACTTACCTCCGCGAGCGTTCCCCGCTTCTGCTACACGCTCTGCAGTCTCCGCCTTCTTTTAGCTACGTGACGGATGTGACGCGTTCCGGAGGTAAGTATTCTTCATGTCTATGTGCACGGATCGCACAGAGCCACTCGCACAGAGCGAATCGCTCTGTGCGAATGGAGCCACTCGCACAGAGCGGTTCGCTCTGTGCGAGTGGCTCCACTCGCACAGAGCGGTTCGCACAGAGCCACTCGCACAGAGCGAATCGCTCTGTGCGAATGGAGCCACTCGCACAGAGCGGTTCGCTCTGTGCGAGTGGCTCCACTCGCACAGAGCGGTTCGCTCTGTGCGAGTGGCTCCACTCGCACAGAGCGGTTCGCTCTGTGCGAGTGGCTCCATTCGCACAGAGCGGTTCGCTCTGTGCGAGTGGCTCCATTCGCACAGAGCGGTTCGCTCTGTGCGAGTGGCTCCATTCGCACAGAGCGGTTCGCTCTGTGCGAGTGGCTCCATTCGCACAGAGCGGTTCGCTCTGTGCGAGTGGCTCCATTCGCACAGAGCGGTTCGCTCTGTGCGAGTGGCTCCATTCGCACAGAGCGGTTCGTGAGTGTGGGTGCAGGGCAGAGTGGGGGTGGGGGTGCAGGGCAGAGTGGGGGTGGGGGTGCAGGGCAGAGTGGGGGTGGGGGTGCAGGGCAGAGTGGGGGTGGGGGGTGCAGGGCAGGAGACTGGGTGCAGGGCAGAGTGGGGGTGGGGATGCAGGGTGTGAGTGTGGGTGCAGAGCAGAGTGGGAGACTGGGTGCAGGGCAGAGTGGGGGTGGGGATGCAGGGCAGGGTGTGAGTGTGGGTGCAGGGCAGAGTGGGTGCAGGGCAGAGTGTGAGTGTGGGTGCAGGGCAGAGTGTGAGTGTGGGGGCAGGGCAGAATGTGGGGGCAGGGCTGGGTGCAGGGCAGAGTTAGAGACTGGGTGCAGGGGCACAGTGCAAAGTGCTGGGTGCAAAGTGCCAGTGCTGGGTGCAAAGTGCCAGGGCTGGGTGCAAAGTGCTGGGTGCAAAGTGCCAGGGCTGGGTGCAAAGTGCTGGTGCAAAGTGCTGAATGCTGGGTGCAAAGTGCTGGATGCAAAGTGCCAGGGCTGGGTGCAAAGTGCTGGGTGCAAAGTGCTGGGTGCAAAGTGCTGGGTGCAAAGTGCAAAGTGCTGGGGCAAAGTTTCTTGAACAGTAATAGTCCACCTCTTTTCAGAATGTTTGGGGTTATTTTGTTTCATAAATATTGTGTTTGGGTTCTTGTACTTTGAAAATATTGTTTTTTATTACATCATAACAAAATAAGAATGTTAATGTAAATTTTAAGTTGTTTTTTAACATCCAGTTCATTAAATTCTTTTAAATAAACGAAAAATTTGCATATTGTTTTTTTTTATCCGATTAATCGATTAATCGAAAAAATAATCGGCCGATTAATCGATTATTAAAATAATCGTTAGTTGCAGCCCTAAACAAAACAGATGCCGACACATAATCATTGATTAGATCTGTTTTTGAGTTAAATGCTCTGGTAAATGAAGGTTCAGCAAATACATCTTCTGTCTTCCAGTGGGGAGAATGAGAAGTCATTCTATAAGGTGAGTAATGGTGGAATAGATGCCACTTATGGAAAGCAAGAACTGCATGGACCTTCAACTGTTGTGCACACATGATCATCTGCTGAATGGGGGGGTCTACATTTTTGTAGATTGTAATACCACTATCTGCAGGATATCCCAAGATATGATCTTTACAGCTTTTCCACGATTCACCAGTGAAGGTACTAGCAGATCAGCTGGAAAAAGTAAATGTCAAAACAACCCCATGTTCCAACTGCATTTTCATTACATTACACTTCAATTTTAAGATTTGTGGCCCTCAAGTTCTGTTTAGTCATCGCTTTCTTTCATTGGTAAAACTAGATGACCTTTGGATGCTGATCACACACACAGATGACTGCTTCATCTGATGCTGATCACATCTGATGCTGATCACACACACAGATGACTGCTTTTATAATCGTTAGTTGCAGCCCTAGTCAGGAGTCAAACCTGGAATCCAATCAATGAAACAGGATCAGTGGTGTGTTTTAGAGCTACTTTGACATCTAAAAACACAAACATGCCTGCTATTCTCAAGAAGCATCTGCGAATGTGAACTACATCTCACAAAAAAGTCACAGAAGACCTACAATCAAGAATTATTGAATTGCATAAAGCTGGAAAGGGTAAACTCAGAGGTTTGCTGCCCAGTAGGTACGACTAGTTATTAAGGTAGTAAGGGTTGACTTACTTTTTCCACCAGCAATGTGAATGTTTAATGCCTATGTTCAATAAAGATATGAAAGATTATCATAGTTTGTGTGTTATTAGCTGAAGCACATTGTGTTTGTCTATACTTTGCAACTTAGGATCAGACCACACAACACGAACAATAAATGTTCACTTACTTTTTCTTTTGTGTACATTAAAAACAAACAAACAAAAAAAAAACAACCCATTGTACTTATCCTTTAATTTAAAAAATCCCTTTCCCACCCCCCAATGCTCCTCACTTACCTACTTAATGAATATATTTTGGGTATTTTTTGACCACAAAAGTGATTTATAGTATTATAAATATTGGGTAACCGTTGTATTAGAAATGATAAAACATCCACCATGAATCAACCAACTTTAGATCAACCAGACCTTGAGTACGGGTAAGTTGGTTTCTGCAGGTTTATTTATTTATTTATTTTTTTTTACTGTCCATTTCCTACAGTGTAATTTTTTTTTCAAGAACATAAATTATAAACATGCATTTGGGTCCAAACACACACATAAAATACCATGCAATACTAAGATTATCACAGGACAATATAATAATATATGTAGAGGCAAATATAATTTTATTTGGCCTACTGGGAAAACAACAGGGGGTGGAAATAAATAAAAGCGAGTAGGATAAACACATATATGAAACACAGATTACAAAGAACAATAAGCAGAAATAAGCACTAAACTCAAGTGTGACAAGGGTCTAATTATATTTAGTAAGTTAGTAGCAAATTTTAGTCCCTCCAACACCACCAAAAAGCAACTGTTAGCAGGCATTTCTCCTTCAATAAAGTCTGTGGGTTAAAAGTTCTGATCATGTATAGAGTACTGTCCCTTGTATGAAAACCCTCATGGTTCATATCAGAAGGCATGCATGTGAGGAATTCTCAAACTGCTCTTTTCCCCACCTCCATAACTGATGGCCGACACCCTGTTCTTCGAATCCAACCGAGCCAGTCGCTCTACTGCCTTTTCCAGGGTGTCTTCCAGCTGAGTTCTCAGTGCATGTGCAGTCTGCAGCTCGGCCTCAAGCTCTGAACTGTTATTAAAGCAGATCAAGTTGTGCAGACAAGGGAAATTCACATTAATAATCAGTTAACCAAATTGTAATAACATTGTTGCATTGTAGATGTCTGGTTCCATTTCAAAAACAAAAATACCCTAATAATCAACATGGCCAGGTGATAAAATAAGTTATTGTTCTAGTTATAATTGTCAAAAAATAAAATAAAAACAAACATTGTTTTCTTTTGCCGAAGGCATGAAACATTAACTTTATAACTATGTTGGCATATTGAATTGGTACAAAGCAGCATCCCATAAATGTAAATATAAATAGAGAGACCAAATAATATTTGTTTGTAACAAGTTATCGCAAATAAACAGTGGTATAATTCTGTGTATATAAAAATTCACAAATTCCTTGTCAGAAGACCCGGGAAAACAAAAAAATAAAGTAAATCCCTAAATGGAAATAATTTTTTATTAAGTTTTTATTAAGTGGTTCCCCTACAATTCAAATGAAGATAGATGTCCTCCTAAATAGTTCCCGTGCCTTAATGTTGCCGCTGCAAGTGGCCATTAAAGAGGTCATAAAATGTTTTTTGCAGGTGGTAACATATGCATCGTGGAGGAACGCAAAATCATTTATAATGTGAATTGCTGGTGGAAGGTATGCTGGGGGTATGCTGGGGGTATCACACGAAAGCAATATCGGGGATCATTCAAAAAGAGGGCCCCATCTACAACAGGAAAAAAAGTAAGAATTAGCCCCCTCACTCTAAGTAAGTTTTTGTGTGGATTTCTTAATACACTAGATGACCAAAAGTATGTGGACACCCTACTATCAAACCAACGTGAGCTTTCTGGACATCCAATTCCAAAACCATTGATATAGAGTTTCCCTGCAGCTTTCTTCAAGGTTTTGTAATGTGTTTGTGGGAATTTGTACCCATCCAGCCAATGCTGCTTGTAAATCAACTTTCTGATGCATCCTAAAGGTGTTCAAGTCACACCATTATCCCTCTTCCACCAAACTTTACAGCAGGCAGCATTCTCCTGGCATCCATCAAACTTCCAGATACTGAAGTATTCCGGAGAAGTTTGAGTGATAGGAGACAAAGGTTGTAGTTAATGGTGTACATTCAGAGAAGGCTCTAGGGGGTTACCCCAGGGATCAGTATTGGGACCTGTACTTTTGAATATTTTATAAGTAATATTACAGAAGGTCTTAAAAAGTATGGTATGTCTTTTTGCAGATGATACAAAAGTCTGCAACAGGGTAGACATTCCAGGTGGAATAACTCAAATGGCAGGCAATTTAAGTAAGTTGGAAGAACGGTCCAGAGTGTGGCAGCTACAGTTAGATTTCAATAAAGGTAAAATAATACACTTGAGACGTAAAAAAATTCCAAGGCAGAATATAGCATTGGGGGTACTTTCCTGTCAGTGATAGCGGAAGAAAGGAACTTGGCAGTAATTATTATTGATGACTAAAAGGTATGCCGACAATACAATAAAGCATCTCAAAAAAGCAAGCGGGATGCTGGGATGCATAGGGTGATGCATTAGTAGCAGGAAGAGGGAGGCAATTATGACACTTTACAGATCTCTGGTCCAGCCTCCCCAAGAGTATTGCCTACAGTTCTGGAGACCCCATTTCCAGAAGGATACTGACACATTGGAGAGTTCAGAGGAGAGTTACAAAAACAGCAAGTAAACGGTAATTTGCAGGACAGAAATTATCAGGAAAGGTTAAAGAATCTTAATATGTACAGATTGGAGAAAAGGAGAGAGGGAGGGTGTAATAGAAACATTTAAATACTTAACCCCTTAATGACAAGACTGTTTCTTACTCGTAGTACACTTTGGGACAAAGGCTCTTAACATTTTCCAGTGTTGCTGTTTAGCTGTAATTTTTTTCTCTCTTATTTTGTGCACCCACACACATTATATACCGTATTGGCTCGGATATAGACCGCCCCCGTATATAGGCCGCACCCTAAAAGTTTGGTGCTTTTTTAAAGAAAAAGTTTTTTTCTTTAAAAAAGCACCAAAAAAAACATGCTGCCACTCTGTCTCCCCCCCCCGAGATATGCTGCCACTGTCCTCCCCCCCGAGATATGCTGCCACTGTCCCCCCCCGAGATATGCTGTCACTGTCCTCCTCCTCCTCCTCCCTCCCCCCCGAGATATGCTGCCACTGCCCCCCCCCCCGAGATATGCTGCCACTCTGCCCCCCCCCCCGACTTACCAGAGCAGACTCCCGGGTGTCTTGCGGGGCCGGCGGGGGACATCTACGCAATACGCGTATACAAATTCTGGTGCCGGCACTCAGCGGATGTGCCGGCACCGGAAGTTGTATACGCGTATTGCGTAGATGTCCCTCGCCGGCCCCGCAAGACACCCGGGAGTCTGCGTCTTGGGGGCAGAGGTAAAACGCATCGTGCGGACGGTCACCGGCTGCGGCGATGCGGCTAAACAACCTCCGCTGCCAGAGGCTGTTTACCCGCATTGCCGCAGCCGGTGACCGCCCACAAGATGCGCTTAGACAACCTCCCGTGCCGGCACACCCCCCCCCCCGTGGAAAGTGCTGGCAGGGGAGGCTGTCTGAGCGTATAGGATTTTAAAATATGGCGATTTTTTGTTAAAAGGATTTTCACTCACTTTGAAAAATATTTTAATCATCTACAAATGAAAAAAACTGCTAAATCGATTCTACTGTTTGTACTGGAGTTTAGAGATACCCAATGTTTTTTTTTGCTTTTTTATGCAAGTTTTTGGGGGATGGTGTTCCTCCCATGATCCATGGCCAGCCTCACTTGTGAGGCTTCCGTGAATGCTGCAAAGACGCAGATCGCGCCGAAAACGGCGATGCAGGTATTTAACAGCAGCCCATACATGTACGGTGCATTGCATCGTGAGCCCGCACACGTACGGGCTTTGACGTGAACGGGTTAAAGTGACTTAAAGTAAGCTTATTTGAAAGGAGGAGCAATGTTAGAACAATAAGTCATTGTTTAAACCTTGAGGGTCAGAGGCTGAGATGTAACGTAAGGAAGTTCTACTTTACTCAGAGGGCAGTAGATACATGGAACAGTCTTCCAGCAGAAGTGGTGGAGGGAATTTAGACATAGGATAGACAAAGTTTTCCTCACTATAGGACCTGACCAAAGACCTATTGCATCAGGAAAAACGTGCAGACTAGATGGGCCGAATGGTTCTTATCTGCCATCAAATATGTTTCTAAGATGTTTCTACTCCTCGAGAATCCAGTGGCAGTGTACTTTACACCAGGCCAGCCGATGATTGGCATTGTGCGTAAAGATCTTCAGCTTTTGTGCAGGAAACTCATTGAATGAAGCTCCCAACACATAGATCTAGTGCCAATGTTGCTTCCAGAGGCATTTTTGAATGCTATAGTGAGTCATGCTACAGAGGACAGGTGATTTTTATGCAATACACACTTGAGCACTCATTAGTCCTAGTCTTTGAGTGGGCATGGTTATGGCTGTGGCTAAATTGTTACACGTAGAAGCAGAAATTTTACAAACTGACTTGTGGCATAGAATCCTATGACAGTGCCATCGTTAAAGTCACTGAGCTCTTCAGTATGTCACATCCTACTGCCAATGTTTGTCTATATAGATGGCATGTCTGTGTGCTTGATTTTATACACCTGTTGGCAATGGGTCTGGCCGAAACACTAAACTCAAATTAGGATGGATGTCCACATACTTTTGGTCATATATAGTATATTATGAACTTTGCCAACAGAAACAGAATACCCTGGATATAGGGTTTAAATGTGTGTGTAGGTAACCATAATATGGAAAGAAAAGCTGGTAATGCAGACTAATGCATTTCACTTTCAATCTGTTTCTTCTAATATATTACCAGCATATTACCATAGAACAAACCGATTGTTAACAAAACATACAAAATGAAGACTAACATGCAAATCTATTGATATTATATGTTCACATAAGCAGATCAACACAGCACGGAGTTGTTTATACTGTAATTGATCTACTCATTTAAATATATATAATATGAACAAATTGCTGGATCAACTAACAATAGGATAAACATTACCTTTTTTTTCCGGCTTTTAGGCAGGGCACCTGTACTCCTAAAGGCTGTACTTTATTAAACCAGGAAGCAACTCTTTAAGAAATTAGCCCCAAGTTTTAATTTTTCTTTCCGTTAAATGTTCTTTATAAACAATTGTTTCCTCAGACCAATTTTGTCACCTGCATCTAATTAAGTTTAACCTCTTGACTGCTAACGACGGCATGGTGCCGTCGCTAGCAGTCCCAGTCAGGTGCTAACGACGGCACCATGCCGTCGCTAGCACTACCCTACCTTGATGGAGGTCTGTGGACCCCCATGACCACCTACTCCGGCGATCTGCCTCTCACACTGAAGGGCATCACCGGGGCCACCCGATCCAGCCGGCGACAGCACGCGCGATGACGTCACCGCGCAACTTTATTAATAACCGACAATTGTCAGTTAAAGCGGTATGGGGGCATGCTGCTTAGATGCCTGTATCTCAGGCATCTAAGCAGCTACAGACCCCAAACATATACCGTTGGAAAGGTAATCGTGTCACCTTTCCAACGGTATAATGCATGTGAAAAAAAGAATAAAAATATTAAGTTAAAAAAAATAAAACTATACAAAAAAAGTAAAATGATTTGGGGGTCTCTAAAGGCAGATAAATAAAGATCAGAATTGCCTAGAGACCCACTCACATATTTTCCATGCATAAACATGCATATACAGGCATAGGTTAAAGTCCAATTGAATCTTTATCTACGCGTTTCGCCCTCAGGCTTCTTCAGGAAATCAATTGGTGCGGGTCTCTGTCTGTGTCAGCAGGATCAGCAATCCGTAAGTATCTCTGTTCGTTCTGTCTGTTCTTTTATAGTGATTTATATGTGGATTTCCGGATGTGTCATCGCGTATTTGACCTTTGTTCTCTGTTGTCATTACGTTTTTTTCTTCTATTATTCAGGTTGTTCTCTCGTTGTTTAATAAAGTTTGTCAAACTTTATTAAACAACGAGAGAACAACCTGAATAATAGAAGAAAAAAACGTAATGACAACAGAGAACAAAGGTCAAATACGCGATGACACATCCGGAAATCCACATATAAATCACTATAAAAGAACAGACAGAACGAACAGAGATACTTACGGATTGCTGATCCTGCTGACACAGACAGAGACCCGCACCAATTGATTTCCTGAAGAAGCCTGAGGGCGAAACGCGTAGATAAAGATTCAATTGGACTTTAACCTATGCCTGTATATGCATGTTTATGCATGGAAAATATGTGAGTGCATTTCTATTTGGTATATTCGGTTTACCTAAGATATTGCACCATTTTAAGCTTGTTTTTTTAGATTTTCATTGAAGAATATTAAAAGCCTCTTTACAGTCCATGTTGATGGGTTGGATTTGCCTCTTATACTTGTGAGTGCAATATATCACTTTACCACTTACACTGAAGTACAGTCTACACTATATTGTGTTGTTTTTATTTTTCTCCCTATATATGTTCCTGCGCCCCATACATTCCTGGTTTATTTGCATTCTTACACTTTGAGGAAAAGTGTAGTTTGGGCAGCTGCGGTCCGATTAGGGAAGTATTTTCATAAGTTTTATTTCTTATTTGCACCTACCTGAGTGACACGTGATTTTAGTTTTTTCGGTT
The DNA here is from genome assembly GCF_027358695.1 of Spea bombifrons. NCBI lineage: Eukaryota > Metazoa > Chordata > Amphibia > Anura > Pelobatidae > Spea > Spea bombifrons. The sequence continues at coordinate 16,311,455 of NC_071092.1, read as the reverse complement.
CACGATTTTTATTGCCTAGAGACCCTCAAGTTAATCTAAACATAAACTAGTTTAACTTAAAAAAAAAAAAAAAAAAAAAAAAAAAGAAGTTTAAGTATTCTAGCTAAATGATCACTGTGGTAGCCAATGCCACCACAGTGATCATATAGCTATGAAAAATTCACATTCCCTTTTTAGAAATGACCGATATTTTAATAATATTTGCAGTTCATCAGGATTTCAAAAATTGCCTTCCTCTACCATTGGCTAAATTTAACCCCCATGATCAAAGGGATCATGGTGGTTAAATTTAGCCAATGGTAGAGGAAGGCAATTTTTGAAATCCTGATGAACTGCAAATATTGTTAAAATATCGGCCATTTAGCCCGTGCGGTACGTGAGTAACCATCTCATCCCTGGAGCCCCTTGCATTTTTACTGAAAACTTATTTTTGCTGTAAAAGTGATTTTTTTTCTCCCTTTACGATAATTTCTTTGGGATTGTAAGGGCAAAGAATGGTGTGTGCTTCTGTGAGTGAATGTATGGAAAGTATGGTGTGTGCTTCTGCGAGTGAATGGAGATATGAAAGGCGTGTGAATGGTCAGTAATTAGGGTTGAAGCCTTGACGTGGCATTACTGCTCATGTAAGAAGTTAATTTATGGCACAAAAAGTACATATTTGCAAAAGCTACATCCCTTGGCGCATCAAATGAGGGGCTGCATGTGTTTCTAGTACAAACCTGGAGTGCACAAGACACAAATGAACATGTCGCTATGGTTAGAAAAAACATATTTTCTAGCCAAAGCGACATATTCCATCATTATTTGTGCACTCAACTTTTGTCCTAGAAATACATGTAACCCCTCATTTGAAGCTCAAAGGGGTGTAGTTTCTTGAAATGTGTGCTTTATGTACCCTAATTTAACTTTCCAGATGTCTAGACCACTTTAACTTCAGATTTGGCAGATTGGAGAATCTTGTTAAAAAACATTTAGGGGTGATGCCTGCAATTGGACAGCTCTAGACAGCTGGAAAGTTAAATTATGGTACATAAAGTATATATTTTCAGAAGCTACACCCCTTCGCGCATCAAATGAGGGGCTGCATGTATTAGTAGCACAAGACTGGAGTGCGCAAGACATAAATGAACTTGTCGCTTTTAATTTTTTTTTTTTTTATTTCTATAAGTGTGATATTCACTTATTTGTTGTGCACGTCAGATTTGTGATACAAATACAAATAAGACTATAAATAATAGATTTAATAAAATAATAAAATATTAGAAAAACACAGTCTACTGTTCTCAATTTCTGTTTATTTTAGACTGGTTACCTACTACGAATATTTAGCAACACAGCTTTTGATATTAGAGTTTAGAAAAATAACATTATAAACTAGTTTTTATTGAGTCGGAAGTGAAAAATTACAAGTTTTTCCCATTTTTGGCTTTATTTTGCAAACCTAATGAGACATACACATATAAAAATGGTATATTTGGAATCTGCTGGGTGTGCTGAAAAAAACAATATATGGTTTGTATAATTTACTTCTAAACACGTTTAAACGTGAGATGCACCAAAATGCAGAAAACCAGCTTAGCACCAGGGTGGGAAATGGCTTAGCAGCCAAGGGGTTAAATAAAAATGTTTAAGTTTTATATGAGCACAATTATGAAATAAATGGGATTTCCATTTAGGGAATGTTGGACTGAATTCTTAATTGTGCCAGGCTTTCCTGTCTTCAGGCAACAAGTGTGTGTTCTTCAATGTAATAAATAAAACACACACACAAACTAGAACTTTCCAAAGCTCAACCAGTAATACAGGGGGGGGGGGTCAACTATGTATTGATTAAAAAAAATATATTGTATATATGGTTATGATTATGCTCCTTTTATCAAAATGTCAGATACAATTTCGTCTCACCTTCTGGGTACTTGATGGAATTGTATTAGATTGCTGTGCAACTGTTTCTCTGTCTCTAATGCTTGCTTAAGCCTGCTTCTGTCTTCATCAAATCCCTCCAATAACTAAATCGTTGGTACAATTTAACCATGCAAATGAAACAGGGAGAAATTTACAATTTAACAATAGTAATAATGAAAACATAACTGATTGTTTGGGACACTGTCAAGTACAAAGACCAAAAACATAATTAACCCCTTCATTAAGATTATTATAATATAATATATTATGTCACAAAATTCTGGAAGTTAATGCCAAATGACACTATTACAGCCCCTAAGTATCAAACCATTAAGCATCGGCAGGTTAAAACCCTGTTGGTTGTCCGGGTATTCCTTTTCTGGTGACATTAACATCATTGGGGGATAACCTCACTCTGACAAGACACACAGCTGTTTGTAGAGACCTGAGTTGGGCCTCCAAGCAGATTTCTCTGCTGCTCCATGTCCATGTCACAAAGTAGACCAAATGTTTTTTGTTTTATTTTTTAACAAATGTCTGTAAGAAAGTATTGTGGATGCAACTCAAAAATGCCAGGTTGCAGCCATGCACAAATTAATCAAGACAGGCACATTTTAAATGTGGAAACATTAAACTTAAGGGTAGCTACATTACATACAATAACAGTTGAATAACCAAAATATCTAGAAACCTCAGATTTATTAAGTCTGTAATACCTCCTGGACACATTGTCCACTACACTTTTGGCTATCCATCTCCATTGAAGCTAATTTTTCCTTGAGTACCAAGACTTCCTGGGTCAGTCGTTCCACAGTTGGCATTTCTTCTGGGTCAACCAACTGTACTTGTAGATCCTAACAGACAAGATAAATCGAGAAAACCTTATATTTATACTCCTAGAACAGACCATATTGAGTTAATGTTAAGGCAACTCTCACATATTTAGGTAAGCAATTAACATGCCAAGAGGCTTGTTGATGCAAGAAAAATGCCAAGAGGCTTGTTGATGCATCTGAAACAAAGCTGAAGCACAACCGAAGCAATATTATGTTACAACTAATAAAACCATTCAACTAGACAAACATTTAAATATGCTACCTTAATCAGATCTTCTTTTATCTGCACGCTTCTAGTCAAAGCATCCATGTCTGCTGACTGCTCCTGTAACTGTTCACTTTGCTTCATGATCACACATCTCAATGCTGACAATTCATGCTGGTTGCAAAAACCAAACATATAAGTATACATTGTTTTGTGTTTGGCTTTATAAAATGTATCGTGGCAAATAATTTCTCAATGTGTCAAGAAAATAGATGGGTGACTGAATGGATATACTAGGCATTAGCTGAGGGAAGAGATAAGATGTATGCGCAACAAATGTTACAGATACAGATGATAGTACCGTATTTTCTCGATTATAAGATGACCCCCCAAAATCTGAATATTAATTTATGAAAAAAAGAAAAAGCCTGAAAATAACACGACCCTATAGGAAAAAAGCTTTACCAGTAAATGTTAATTCATGTAAACTATGTGAACATTTTTTTTTTAATAAAAGCTATGATTGAGAAAAAACAGGAATTTTATACTCACTGTAAATTCTTTTTTCCTTAATATAGTGGCAGTACAGATGGGTGTTGTTCTTCCCTAACTCCTCCTCCTCCATAAGAGCACACCGGACCAAACACAGCCAGTTAATACCAAGAATACAAACATGCTTGCAAAATATCTTTAATGGTAGACAAAATGAGGGAGGGAAACATGTACTGCCACTATATTAAGGAAAAAAATTTACGGTGAGTATAAAATTCCTGTTTTTCCTGGCATATAGTGGCAGTACAGATGGGGTATAGCAAGACAAGATAACCAATGGGAGGGGGATACTTAAGAGGCCACTGCGCCAGAAAAACGCCACAGAGGAGGAGAAGATGTCAAGTCAGTAATGCTGGACAAATGCATCGAAGGAAGACTGGATAGCTGCCTTACATATATTTCTTCAGGAGATGAGGTCGACTTTTCAACCCTAGACCCAGACATAGCTCTTGTGGAGCGAGCCGAAATATGGGACGAGATAACTTGCCGGCTGCTTGAGTGAGCTAGTCGAATGGTCTCTGTAAGTCACCTCGAGATGGCCTGCTTGATCTTAAGATAGCTCTTCGGACATCCCATCTGAACCATTGACGCCTCTGGAAATACCTGATCCTGATGGTGAAAAAGGTGAATTCAGCAGCTGAGGACAGAGCTAGTAGTTACCCAGTTGCCTTGCAGAAGTAATAGCCACCAACAATGCCGTCTTCAGCGACAAACGCTTGGGAGAATTCTGCCAGGTTTGAATGGTACAGAATAGAGAGCTAGTAAAATCGGGGGTTGCCGAATAGTTGCCGCTTAAAGAAATGCCCGATCAGAACATACGAAGCCAAATCCAAAAGAAGAAAAAGACAGAGGGACGATACTTGCCCTTTTGAGGCTGAGACATAAAGACCTGCTGAGAATTCGTCTTGCAAAAAACACGGACGGTACTAGTAGAAATAAAAAACCCTGCATCACCAGGAAAAAGCAGAAACTTTAAATAACTATTTTTCCTCAGTATATGTTATGGAGGAACCTATGGCAATGGATATACATTGGACCACTGAGAAAAATTTTCAGTCAAACTGTGAGTGGATGGCCCAGGACAAGGTGCTGCAGCAACTAAAGAAAATTAATGTTAACAAGGCTCCGGGGCCTGACGGTATTCACCCACGAGTACTTAAGGAGCTGTGTCAGGAAATAAGTGAACCTCTGTTTCTAATCTTTCGGGATTCTTTTCTTTCAGGAATTGTACCAGAGGATTGGAGGAAGGCAGATGTGGTTCCTATTTTCAAAAAGGGTTCCAACTCTGTGCCCGGAAATTATAGACCTGTGATCCTAACTTCCGTTGCTGGGAAAGTATTTGAAGGGCTGTTTAGGGATAATATTCAAGAATTCCTTGGGAAGAATAGTATTATTAGCATAAATCAGCTGTTACGCGCGCTGCCGCGGCTCCCTCTCCGGCTACCGCCGGCAACCCCACCTCCGTCCCGCATGCGGGTTGCCGGCGGGTGACACGCGCTGCCGCTGCACTCACCTTGGCCGCTGGGTCCCCCGACGTCGGTGGTTCCGCCTCCGGTGCTGCCGCGGTGACTCGAGGGGCTCGTGGTTCCTCTTCGTCGGGCGCGCGCACCCGCTCACGCTCGAGGTACGTCGCCACGCGCACACGCCGGGAAACCGGCGGAAGTGCGCCATCTGGTGGTGGTTCCAGATATCGCACCTAATATCAAATTAGGGCGCGACACGCTCTACGGCGCGGCTGATGACGTGAGTGTTACCTTTCCTATTTAAACCCCATTCGTTTGCCTTGTCTTTGCCCGTTCTAAACGTTCTCTAGCGTTGGGTGTGCTATTGTTCTTCTTGTTTGATCTCTGCTTTGTGTACCGAACCCTTGCCTGTTTATACGACCACGATTCTTCTCTGCCTGCCTACGTACCCGGACCTGTTTACCGTTTTGCACCTGATCTACCTGCCCTGACCTCGGATTGTTTTTTGACCTTGCTGCCTGCCGTTGCCCTCGACCTCGGACTGTGTTCTGGACTTTCTTTAGCTGTGCTTACCTGCATTGTTGGATCCCTCGTCTACCTGACCGTAACATCAGCATGGTTTTATGAAACATAGGTCCTGTCAAACTAATTTAATTGCATTCTACGAAGAAGTAAGTAGAAGTGTCGATCAGTGTTGCAGTGGATGTAATCTACTTGGATTTTGCCAAGGCGTTTGACACGGTTCCACACACTAGGTTAGTATTCAAACTGAAAGAAATTGGCCTAGATGCAAATTCTTGTTCTTGGGTAGAACATTGGCTTAGAGGTAGAGAACAGAGAGTTGTTATAAATGGTAAATTTTCAAGCTGGTCAAAAGTGGTAAGTGGTGTCCCTCAGGGTTCTGTTCTGGGACCAATTTTATTCAACATATTTATAAATGACCTGGCAGTAGGCATTGAAAGTCATGTTTCTGTGTTTGCAGATGACACAAAACTAGGTAAAGTTATACAGGGCGAGCAGGATATTACAGTGCTGCAGAGGGATCTAGATAGACTGGGGGACTGGGCACTCAAATGGCAGATGAAATTCAATGTAGATAAATGTAAAGTTATGCACTTCGGGGTAGCGAATGCACAAGCAACCTATACCCTAAACGGTAGTGAATTAGGGGTAATGACAAATGAGAAGGATTTGGGAATTGTTATAGACAACAAACTAGGCAACAATGTGCAGTGTCAGTCTGCGGTTGCTAAGGCCAGTAAGGTATTGTTGTGTATAAAAAGGGGCATCAAGTCGCGGAATAAAGATATAATTTTGCCTCTGTATAAATCAATGGTAAGGCCGCAACTTGAGTATGCTGTGCAATTTTGGGCACCTTTTCTAAAGAAGGATATCATAGCACTAGAAAGAGTGCAGAGGCGGGCTAAAAAATTAATAAAAGGAATGGAGCAATATAGTTATGAAGAAAGGTTAACTAATTTAAATCTGTTTAGTTTAGAAAAACGTCGCCTCAGAGGGGATATGATAACGTTATATAAATATATTTGGGGCCAATACAAACCATTGTGTGGAAATCTGTTCATAAACAGAACTATGCATAGGACACGTGGTCATGCATTTAGACTGGAAGAAAGGAGATTTAGACTAAAGCAGAGGAAAGGGTTTTTTACAGTAAGGACAATAAGGATGTGGAATTCTCTGCCTGCAGAGGTAGTTTTATCAGAGTCTGTACAGACGTTTAAACTGCAACTGGATGGATACCTGGAAAAACATAATGTTCGGGGATATAATCTTTAATTATGGGGAAACAGCTTATTGATCCAAGGAGAAATCTGACTGCCATTTTGGGGTCAAGAAGGAATTTTTTTGCCTTCTTTTGGATCAACAGCAACAAATTAACAGATATAGGAAAGGCTGAACTTGATGGACGCATGTCTTTTTTCAGCCTATGTAACTATGTAACTATGTAACCAGAGCCCGAAAACCTCCGACTAAGGAGGATATCAGCCGTGTCATGGGAGAGTCCATTATCTCTAAGGATAATCCAAAACTAGGCCATCAAAATGACAATCTGAAGGAATCTTGCTCTCCACCAGATGGGCCGAAAATGGCAGCTCCCAAACTCTTGAGGCCATATTGTTTAGCTCTGAACAAGTCTGTATTGGCCAATATGGAATAGATGTTAAAACCCTGGCCTGGTCCGCTAGAATCTTGAGGAGGACACGTGGGATCATCGCCACCGGAGACAAAAATGTAAGCCATCCTGTCCAGCACCAGAGGGTTGACCCATGAATACAGATAGGCTAAAACCCAAAAGATTGCGGTTGTCTCTGGTTGCTACAAGGTCGATTCCTAGAAGGCCAAAAAAAGGATGGAGAAGATTCTTTTGTCTAGAGATCAATTTGATCTGCTGAAGTCGTCTGCAATACAATTGTCCCTTCCCCTGAAACACGTGGCTGACAAATCTTCTTGGTTTTGTTGAGCCCCTGCCATGATTCCGAGAAGGCCTGAAGTTTCGGAATCCAGGTCCCACCCTGTCTGTTGATATATAATATTGTGGTAGCGTAGTCGGATTGGATTCTTATAGCTTTCCCTTTTAGCCAATGACTGAACTACTTGAGGGCCAGAAAAAACGATTTCCGTTCTCGATAATTTGAGGACTGGGTAAAGAGGTAACCAAAATGCGCTCCCCAGTCTATTTTTTGAGGAATCTGTGGTCAGAGTGATCCACTAACGTTGATGAAAGCAAAGACCCTTGCTGAGATGATCTGTCCTCTTCCACCAGATCAATTGGGCTTGGACACTGAAGTTGACATCCGGATCTTCTTCTTTCTGGGACACATGCCTAAGGATGTCCCATTGAAGTGGCCTATATGTGCCTTGGAGCAGCTCACTGCAGGGATACAACCCTTCTCACTTTTCTGATCTTTGATCATGGAATAAAGAGCCGTAAGGAGTCGGAGTCCACTATCAGCCCCAAGCACTGCATATTTAGAAAGAAATAAGGCTGGACTTTTCAATTTATGATGAAGACATGTCTGTATGAACCATTCCAGCCGACAACCAATTCCATAAAAATAAGCCTAGCCGCTTGTTTCTTAGGATGTTACTGAAACATTTGTCCTGGTATTGTCTACAAAAATTCTGCTCCTTATAAAACTGTTGAAAAGGCCTGGTGTTTTATATGGGAACCTCCTGTTCCATCTGGCCTTATCCTGGGGAAGCACACTCTTGCATTAGACATGTGCTTGATGAGCTCTGCCAATGGGGAAACACTGCCAGTCCTCTAGGTATGGGATGACCCTGATACCTAATATTCTGAAAGTTGAGAGACCCAAACTGGAAATGGAGAACTCTCGCCACGTTCCTAATAGCGAACCTGAGGAATTTAGTGGATTCAACCGCAATAGGCACATGCACATAAGCATCCGTCAGGTCCATGGTCACCGTGTTATTTCCTTCTTCAGTAGTTGGGTTACTGTGAGGATAGTTTCCATTCTGAAATGCATGTATAGAATACAGACCTAGACCATCTTTAAACTGGACTGAAGGATCCAACTGGTTCGCGACCAGGAACAGCCTGGAATAAAAACTCTGAAAACTCCTGACGTTTGGGATTGATTCTTTTAGAAGGGTGGAACATGAGACAAAGTTGTAGATATCCCATGTCTGCAGGTTTAAGATGGCTGAACTGGGTAGCTTCCTGGGGAAACACTGCCGCACACTCTCGCAGCCAAAAAGCTCTCCTGGCCACTGATGACAGACCCATATTTTGGGCTGAGAGATTAAGCATTTCTTTGGCAGATACAATGAAAAGCAAGTAGAAAGGCTCAATTTCCTAAATTGACTAGATACTTCTGTATCCGGTTCTCCCGACAGTAAGGACTCCCATCCAAGTGCTAACCAAGCCCAACCCTGTTGGCTCTAATGCCTGATACCTAGAGCTCTATCCACCAAAGTGCTAGACAATGCTACTTGCACTGGAATCCTGAAGATTGGAATATACGCCTACAGGATGTCTTTGCCCTCTTATCCATAGGGCTTTAAGACCAGACACTACTCCAATAGGGATGGATGTTCTCTTCGAGAGCTGAGCAATCTGAACATTTACCTTTGTTCCCACTTCTCTTCACCTTAAAGCTAAACCCTTAAGATGCTCAGAAAAAAAGTCTCTCGCCCAGATCGACTATTCCCTATGCATGCGATCCTGTAGCTTAGGCAACATGCAAAATCCTTTGGATGCTTCTCACGGACTACCTCTTGTAACCGCCTGGAGAGTTCTTAGAAAATTTACAAAGCTCTTGTGGAAGTAGGGAAGCTTTATCTTCTGAATCCTCACAAGACGAGCCTGAATTAGTAGATTTTTAACACCTGGTATTCCCACGTGGAAATTAACTAGGCCCAAGCTTTCTTAGTTACCGAGACGCATTAAGGGTGTTATGGCCATAGGCCAACTCCCTGGAAATCTCCCAGAGGACAACAGATTCAGGAACCAACATGAATGAGACTTATCAAACTTGGGCTCCAAAGCATAAACAGAAGTAGTCTTGAATGGTTAAAAGGTATGTGCAAGGTTGTAGAAGCCAACGCCCAAAAACTGAATGTCCTGTTTTCTTTAGCAAAAAGTTAAGCTGAGCAAGGATTGCATAACTCCTTTTGCAGCTGTCAGGCAAGGGGGTGGCCCTCTAAGTGCACAAAATATATTTGGACTTAAAAGGAGCCTTTATCTTTTTAGAAAAAAATGTTACAGGGCAGAGGCTTTTTTAAGGTTAAGTTAAATTAATCTTACCTTAAAACGCCTCAATCCGTGTGGGGGGTTGGTGCCACGGATATCCAGTTCTGACAAGCCCCACTGCTGTCAGACTGGACTGCACAGCTGAAATAACGTTTGAATTTTGTGCCCTGAAGATCGGATCCGCGCATGCTCTGTAACACGATCAGATCTTCGGCGGAATGCAACGCCTCCTGGGTGTGCGTTCCACCGCTGTGCTTATGCTCCTTCCCTTGCCAACTTGAAGAGAGAGAACTCTCATTCTGTTCCGTAACATCCGCCAATGCGGATGTTCCTACCTCACTCTGCTCACCACCCGGGGAGCAATCAGAGGAGGAATCCCCGTGTGCCCCCAGCAAAATACATGTCCGTCCCTGACAAGGGACAAGGAAGAACTGGCTGTGTTTGGTCCGGTGTGCTCTTATGGGTGAGGAGGAGATAGGGAAGGGTGAGGGTTTTAACTCTTTGGATTTCAGATCCTTGTCCCTAAGGAAGAACAACACCCATCTGTACTGCCACTATATGCCGGGAAAATATTTTGTTTTTATTTCCTTTTTTTTTATTCAACCTGCCCCCCCACTTATGCACATCTGCCCCCTGGCTTGCCACTCTGCCTCCAGAATTGTCTTAAACCCCTACTCTGGCATTTAGGGGGTTAAAAGGCATATTATGGGGCAGAGTGGCATATAGGGAGGTCTAAGGCATTTCAGGAGGCAGAGTGGCATTAAGGGGGTTAAAAGGCATTTCACAGAGCACTGCCTCCAGAAATGCCTTATGCCCCCCATTTAACACTCCCTCCTCCAAATTTACCGGAGCTTCTGAGTCCCCGGTGTGTAGTCCGGGTAGCGTGTAGAGTAGGGCTGAAACAACGAATCGATAAAATCGATAATAATCGATAACGGAAATCGTTGTCGACGATTTCCGTTATCGATTAATCGAGTGATCGATTCGTTGTTGGAGCACTCGGCTCCTTTTACTTACCTCCGCGAGCGTTCCCCGCTTCTGCTACACGCTCTGCAGTCTCCGCCTTCTTTTCGCTACGTGACGGATGTGACGCGCTTCAATCAAGACTTCAATAACGTTTTAAACTTGAAGCTTGGAAGTGGAACGAGTCCGTAGCGGAGGTAAGTATTCTTTATGTCTATGTGCGATTCGCTCTGTGCGAGTGGCTTTGTGCAAGTGCGAGTGGCTCCATTCGCACAGAGCGATTCTCTCTGTGTGAGTGGCTCCATTCGCACAGAGCGAATGGGTAGGAGCCAGGGTAGGAGACTGGGTGCAGGGCAGAGTGGGGGTGGGGATGCAGGGCAGGGTGTGAGTGTGGGTGCAGGGCTGAGTGTGGGTGCAGGGCAGAGTGGGGGTGGGGGTGCAGGGCAGAGTGGGAGACTGGGTGCAGGGCAGAGTGGGGGTGGGGATGCAGGGCAGGGTGTGGGTGCAGGGCAGAATGTGGGGGCAGGGCAGAGTTGGAGACTGGGTGCAGGGGCACAGTGCAAAGTGCCAGGGCTGGGTGCAAAGTGCCAGGGCTGGGTGCAAAGTGCTGGGTGCAAAGTGCCAGAGGGCTGGGGCAAAGTGCTGAGTGCTGGGCGCAAAGTGCCAGGGCTGGGGCAAAGTGCTGGGTGCAAAGTGCCAGGGCTGGGGCAAAGTGCTGGGTGCGAAGTGCCAGGGCTGGGGCAAAGTGCTGGGTGCGAAGTGCCAGGGCTGGGGCAAAGTGCTGGGTGCAAATTGCCAGGGCTGGGGCAAAGTGCTGGGTTCAAAGTGCTGGGTGCAAAGTGCCAGGGCTGGGGCAAAGTGCTGGGTGCAAAGTGCATAAATATTGTGTTTGGGTTCTTGTACTTTGAAAATATTGTTTTTTATTACATCATAACAAAATAAGAATGTTAATGTAAATTTTAAGTTGTTTTTTAACATCCAGTTCATTAAATTATTTTAAATAAACGAAAAATTTGCATATTGTTTTTTTTATCCGATTAATCGAAAAAATAATCGGCCAACTAATCGATTATTAAAATAATCGTTAGTTGCAGCCCTAGTGTAGAGCTCTACGCAATTCGCGTACACAACTTCTGCTGCAGCCGGGAGGAGGTGCGGCTAGCAACGGGGGTTGTCTGCGTCCATCGCGCAGAGAGTTCCCCGGCCGCCCCGGTGAGGCAGCGTGTAGAGCTCTACGCGATTCGCGTAGACAACTTTCGCTGCAGCCGGGAGGAGGTGCGGCTAGCAGCGGAAGTTGTCTACGCGAATCGCGCAGAGCTCTACACGCTGCCCGGACTAAGCACCGGGGACTCAGACGTACCGGTAAGTGTGTGTGTGTGGGGGGGGGGTTGCTTAGTCCGGGCAGCGTGTAGAGCTCTACGCGAATCGCGCAGAGCTCTACACGCTGCCCGGACTAAGCACCGGGGACTCAGAAGTATCGGTAAGTGGGGAGGGGGTGGGACAGGAGGATCCAGGTCCCCTGCATCGCTGCGGGGGATCTGGATCTTAGTCTCATAGTCAGACCTAGTTGAGGTCTGATTATAAGACGACCCCGATTATAAGACGAGGGGTATTTTTCAGAGCATTTGCTCTGGAAAAAACCTTGTCTTATAATCGAGCAAATACGGTAATATGCTGTAAACTGATGGGAGGGAAAAGCAGATACAACATTCTTGTAAATAGAAGCAAGGGCCAAGATACAAGATAAAATGTAAACTATTTTAAGGTTTGCAGAGTATTAGAGAAAATATAGTAATGTGCTAATGTTGAATCCATGCGGAAAATATGGCCCCTTTATTCATTTCTTATGAACTATAGTGCAAATATCTTATTCAAATAAACCTGTGCTTTTCACAACAAAATATAATTCTAAATTGATAAATATATTCAGTATTTCCAAAAGAAGAACATGAGCTACCTGGTATTCTTTTTCTTTTCTTAAAAAGAATTGAAGATCCTCCTTAGCTTTGGCTAGTACATTTTTTTCTGCAGTTACTGCTTTTTCATTTTCTTCAGCTGTCAAAAAACACAAGTTTATGCAGCTGGTCCCACAAGAAATCTATCTTTCTTTTTTTTAGAATAAAGAATAAGAATGTCTTTATATGCATATTTTAGTCTCACTTCATTTCATGAATTTTGAGATCTCTCATTACAAAACTAGCACTGGAATCTTAATTACTAAATAAATCAAGAGCTATACTCTAATACAATTTCAAAAAACTTATTTACTGACTCAAGTTTCAAAGAATAACAAACATAGTAGCATGCATGTGGGATACCAGCACCTATTACCCAGAAGGCACTTGTCTATGTCATGCCTCTACCTTAACAGTGGCTGTTTTATTCTTAAAAAATAAATGAGCAAATGAATACAATCCCACACAATTAATGTTTCTTCACTGAATATGTAGTTAAATCTAAATACTGGAAAACCGTTGTTCCGCAATCTCCAAATGGTGAAAATATGTAAAACAACCACAGAAATGAAATAGCACAAAGGTTATTTATTTTTTTTTTTAACTGACATACTAGAGGAACTCACCAGCTTCTTTAAGATCTCCAGACTCATGTCTAATACACATGGAAGTTAGATCACCACAGAGAACACCAGACTGAACCAATTGCTGAAAACAAGACATTTATTTTTACTTATTCTTAAAATATACAACACTTTATGTAAGGAGGCATATGTATGAAAATACATAACTGTATAGGAGATAGGTACCTACTAAAAGGGCTGCACCATAGCACTAGGATACTTTAAATTCTTGGCATCACATTTTATGAAATTGTACATCAAACCAAAATGATCTTGAAATCAGGACAGTAACAAATATTTCATGATGCACCCCTCCCACAAAAAATATGACAGATTAAGAAAACACCATTAGCTCTAACAAAATTTTGTAAATAAAATAGAGCGCTGAATAAAGATATACTCATTTAGCCGACTAGGTTCCGTCTTTCCTTGCAGGAGGATTGAGAAATGACTTACATGAGGCAGATTCCCTTCTAAATTTTGCTGTTCTTTAAGTTTACAGTTCCTACAAATGATAGCCTGATCCATCTTCTCTGATGCAATCTACAGAGTTTAGAGAAACATAAAAAACACTACTGTAAGCTAACCCAACACACACACACACACACACATTATATATATATATATATATATATATATATATATATATATATATATATATATATCAGCCCATCAGTTTATAATTTTAATGGTAGGTTTATTTGAACGGTGGGAGACAGAAAAACAAAAATCCAGAATAATGCTTTTCAAATAAACTATAAATTGATTAGCATTTTACTCAGTGAAATAAGTATTTGATCGCCTAGATGAAGCAAGATGTCTGGCTCCTAGGTGTCTTTTATACAGGTAACAAGCCGAGATTGGGAGCACTCTCCTAAAGGGAGCGCTCCTAATCTCAGCTTGTTACCTGAATAAAAGACACCTGTCCACAGAAGCAAGCAATCAATCAGATTCCAAACTCTCCACTATGCCCAAGAAATGCAGATATTGAGTGAAATAATAACAAAAAAATTGCATAAATTTTCAAACAGTATTTTTACTTTTAATGCATGTTAAGAGTCAATTTTGAATTTTTACTACATACTGTAAAGCACATGAAATACACCTCATTCCTCCAAATCAATAAAATGACTAAAAAAAACAAAACAAAAACAGTTCTTTCTAAATTATTTCTATCTTATGCAGATATGATTGCTCACAGTATCCAAGAGCTCCTGGATCTCTCTCTTGTGTTCATCAGCTTGTTGGCTTAAGGAATGCAGAGAGCTCTGAAGCAATTTCTCTTTCATCTCCATACAGACTTTTAACTCTTCTATCAGCTCTCCACTGCGAAGTGCAGGACTTCTTAGAAAACATGCTGTCATGCCCTGCAACAGGAATGCTTTAATTACGGTCTAATATTTGTTGCCTTTGTCTGAATTATTTTCTCTCCGCCTAATGTATCAGTTTGTCCTAGTCAATTCTAGTCTTGTCATACCCCTTGAATATATGTATTGTATTAAGTGCAGCGTAAATCGTTGGCGCTATATAAATAAAAGTGGCTATTTAATAATGTTAGCTAAGCAATGAGATTGCATCAGCAATCATGTGCTGCCAATGCAAACAAATTAAAAAGTTGGCTGTGTATGGTGTACCTCTCAATAAAATGGAATGTATCCTGACACATTTAATCATATCAATTAATATCATTCTGACTCATTTAAGAATTCACAAATAAAGGAGGCTTAGTGTCTCCATTCTTCAAATGAAGAGGTTCTATGCTATTGGAATGGGACAACTAATTATCCCTGGCTTTAGTCACTACTGTTCTTTAGTGACATCACAGTATGTTGTAGGTTTAGAGGTGTATCACAAGTACTACACACACTGATAAAAATAAGATCAGAAAGCAGGGCTACAATTAATAATGTGATCGTGCCACAGAACTTTTGGCTTACCATCCTTCTTGCACCCTTTCCACACTAAAATTCATCATCAGGAAACAGTCATGTCCTGTAGCTGTTGGGTTTGGGAATATACTGGGGAACTTAGAATGTTTGGTGGGCGGGTGTCAGCCTAGTTATAACAGTCCTCATCAGCAGATATAATTGCCAGGAAGTCTCTAGCAGTGGCTGGCCAGTTGAATAAGGTAAGTAATGTTCATTTAGCAGACTCAGCTAAAGGTGAGACTTTTGTGGGCTTTGAGGGTGCTCACTAAAGGAAGAGTTGTCATGTTAGTAATGTACAATCCTAATGACCTTCTGTAGCACAGCAAGCTTCGCTAAATTGATGAGAATGCTTTAAAGCCTCTTTACACATTAAATTATGTTAATTATATGGGGCCATAGAAGCCCTTCAAGTTAAAGAAATTTGCTAGAGATAGCAATTCAAAGTTATTAGTGAAGTGAAAGCATTAAACCCATATGTAACCATATGTAATCAACTGTCCCTTTAGCAAATAAGCCCAATTGTGCTAGCAGAATTACCAGCAAATGAATAGATTTTTCTATTTCCCCTAATGAAAATGTACTCCCTCCCCACCACTACACTTAACTGCCATCACAGGAATGGGCTGGTTGTCCAACGTTGGAAAGCTTAGCTGGGCTTCCCAAACAGAAAATTAAATCAATGTTCTAAAGTATTTGTCTTTTATCTTTTTAGTGGCTAAAATATTTAATAATGAATAAATAATGCATAATTGCAGGTCCACTAAGTACAATTGTTCTACATTTGCAAGGAGCCACCCTCAGTTTAAATGTTTTAAACACTTCAAGCTTAGTATGCAAGAGCATACTGTGGCTAAAGTTAAAATAAGCAGACTTTGAGCAAATATCTTTGTCTAACTCTAAGGTGTTATAAAGACAGGAAGACTACGCTTATGCTGGAAGAAAGATTTAATGAAGCATTGCAATGCAGACATTTGAAATCTGCATTTCAATTGCATGAGATGGTATGGGATAATCTGAGAAATAATGGGCAAATGGTAATAATAGCGGAGCCTTCGATATCATTGTCTCTGATGTTCCTGACAGCTTATGTGGCTTAACATCTTTTTCTACACTGGCCCAAAAAAATGTATCAACTTCAACAAAATATTATTTTCTGTAATACAACTATAATCCATTTTCCTTACTAATACACGAGTCAGCCATAACATTATAACAACCTGCACAATATTGTGTAGGTCCCCCTTTTTCTGCCAAAACAGCCCTGACCAGTCAAGGCATGGACTCCACTAGAGGCAAAGTTGGCAGGGCTAGCTGGGGGCAATACACAAGGGTGTTGGGGCATCAATACACAAATGGGGGCACCTGAGGCCATCGCATAAATCAATACTAAAAAGGAAGGGCTGGCTGGGGGTGATTCACAAGTGGCAAAAAAAACAAGTGGGGGGAGGGAAAACGACCGCAAAACAGCGTGGACGATGCATTTGTTTTTATAGCTGTAGCTAAGCCCGTCCAGATGTGGGAGTGTGACCGAGCCTGTCCTGGTGTGTGTGTGTCTGGGTATCGGTGAGGCAGAGCTTGGCCTCTTCCGTGCGTCTGGGTATCTGTGTGGCAAAGTATGTCCTCGTGTGTGTGTTTAGATGTTGGTGTGCCAGAGCCTGTGCTGGTGTGTTCAGAAATAAATTGAACTATTTAATGTTTTCTTATCCAGAGATAAAACACCTTACTGAGGTGATATGTTATTTACTTTATTTCAATCAGCATATTTTATTAAAAATAATTAGTTGCACTAAATTGTGGCTTCAAGTGGGTGGAACATGTTTGGCAGCAAGTGAACCTTTCATTCTCAAACTTAAAAGTTAATGCTGGTTCTGATACAAAGGTGTCAGAACACACAGCCCGTTGCAGTTTGAGTATGGGGTTGCATAGCCGCAGACCAGTCAAGGTGTATTGTGACTTTTTTTAGTGTACTGATTACTCCCAATCCCATCACATAAGATTCTATTTTATACTAGCACTGATGTCATCTTTATCCAGTACACATGGATGCCGATGAGTTAAGAGTCTCTATTCCCAGGCACTTATTTGGCCCTTTTAACACTTTTGGTTCCTGGGATTTTAATAATAATGTGGTATTCTGTTACCGAAAAGGAACAAATTTTAAAGAACGATTTATAGCTATTTGGATAGCAAATAGTGTGGCTCAGACAGACATGTGTAAAGGGTGTGGCTTGTGGGCACACAACCTCGACCATGCAATACAATACATGGGGCTGTTGTCCAAAAATTTTCAGGACTGTTTTTCATTCCCAGTCCGGCCCTGGCACCAAGACGTTAGCAGCAGATCCTTTAAGTCCTGTAAGTTGCAAGGCGGGGCCTTCATGGATGCATTCTGCTATGTGTTCTCCAGGTAAGCGACACAGGTGCACCAGGCCATCCACGTGATGTAAAAGAAAACGTGATTCATCACACCAGGCCACCTTCTTCTATTTCTCCGTGGTCCAGTTCTTATGCTCACGTGCCGATTGTAGGCACTTTCGGTAGTGGACTGGGGTCAGTATGGGCACCTTGACTGGTCTGCGGCTATGCAACCCCATACTCAAACTGCAATGGGCTGTGTGTTCTGACACCTTTGTATCAGAACCAGCATTAACTTTTAAGTTTGAGAATGAAAGGTTCACTTGCTGCCAAACATGTTCCACCCACTGACAGGTGTCATGATTACAAGATTCAGTGTTATTCACTTCACTTGTCAGTGGTCACAGTCTTATTGCTTGCATAGTACAAAAAGCACCAAACATGGTCAGGAGATACTTTCTAAACTTTTAACATTTCTCAGGGTTATGTTAAAAAATGTATGCATTTTTTTAACACTCCTCTGAAACATATCATTAAATCAAGCTCAATATACTCATTGCTTAAAGTGCTCTTACCTCCATCTCTTTGCTGCGCTCTTCTAGAGCACTCTGCAACTGTTGCACAATGCTATCTTTTTCATTCAGAAAGTGCCTGTTTATCTCTTCTGTTTTTTGCAGCAACCACTGAAGATTCCTGCAAGCAGCTGCAATCTGCTCCAGTTCCATGTCCTTAGCCTTTACAAGATTATCAAGGCTCTAGAAATATATATTATGGTAGACATCTTAAAGAAAAGTCACACTAAAAAAGATATAGTAGACATACAGAACACACATACATATCCCAATACATATACGCAAGCCACACCTGCCCTGGCTAGTTAAATAAAAACTTTCTTTCCCAACTGCTGGCAGGGTATTGTGTTGTATAACTCTACTGTGAAGACCTTCCACAAGATTTCAGAGAGTTTCTGTGGCAATTTTTGTCCACTCATCCATTTGTGAGGTCAGACACTGATGTTGGACGAGAAGGTCTGACTCGCAATCTCTGTTCCAGTTCATCCCACCGGTGCTTAAAGGGGTTGAAGTCAGGTTACTGACCAAGACATTTTGGACAATGCTAAGCTTCCAACTTTGTGGGAACAGTTTGGGGAGGGCCCTTTTCTACTCCAGCATGAGTGCACAAAGCAAGGTACATAAAGACATGGTTGGATGAGTTTGGTGTGAAAGAACTTGACCAGCCTGCACAGACCCCTGACCTCAAACCCCATCAATTCCCACAGAAACACTCCAAAATCGCGGGGGAGGAGTGACTACATATTAATGTCTGTTTTTAAAATACAATGTCATAAAATTGCCTGTTGGTGTAATAGTCAGGCGTCTATATAGTGCACATAAAAAAAGCCGGAATATTTCTGAAGTGCTCTAAATTAGCGAGGTTCTACCATGTACAGCCAGATTCACCTTACAGAAGTTATATAAAATACATGCAAAATATACATTTTTGGGGATGGAGCCCAAGCCACAAAGAAGGGCCTGTAACCAAACAAATAAAATACCTATAAAAGGTATATAAATGGTACATACATCTGTATAAATGTCCTTGCGTATGTCGCACATTTCGAGGCCTTTGATAATTAATTTTAAATATATCCCATATATTGTGCTAACCATTCCATGATCAAACCTATAAATAATCAGAAAATCTAAGCTTCCAAACATGTGCACATAGAAACATAACACTGTAAAGGCAGTATTAATCATTGCACCATATCACAACCATCTGAAAAAAGAGAGATTCAAGATCTAATTTTAAAAAGAAACAGCCTAATGTTTCTGAAAGTCTCATTATCATAATATAAAGCAACATGTTAACCATAAAAAATGCTATAAATATGAGGCCAAAAACATACAATTATGGTTTCTTCATTAGCAGAAACAATACTTTGCAGTTGCTCCAAGTCTCGTTCTTTGTCTCGTCCAAATGTTTTTAACTGTTGCATTTCCTTTTCCTTTTCCTCCAGAGCACAGAATTTATCATCAATTGCATACTGGAGGGATTGTTTTTTAAAAACAAAAAAAAAAAGTTAGTTTCTTGAGAAATAGGCAAACGTGACAAGAGACCAATCATAAGGTTTCCTTTTAGTTGGAAGAAATAATCTAACCCACATCCAAATGTAGGGATCAAGAAACCAGCAGCGTAGTGCAGATGCCAGTTTCCAATGCCGACATGTAAAATAATAAGGTCCCCTGGATCTGTATTAAGATCGACTTGCCATCATCTAGGAAAAATCATTAAATCTCTGCTTACATGCAGGGGTTGGACTTTGTAATACAAGTAACACCTGTCAAAGCCACACCCAAATGGTAATACACATCTGTGATCAAAAGTTTGCATACCCTTGGAGAATGGTCAATATACCATATTTACTCATATATATATTATATATACATACATATATACATACATATACATATACATACATATATATATACATACACACACACATGCTACTTTCGCTGGGGCTTCTATGGTGGAGCGCCATCATGACATGTCCTTCTGGTGCTCGGTCATAGAAGCCCCGGCGGAAACGTCGGGTAGCAGCTGAGGTTGTCTATGCGCATCGTGCAGATCTCCACCGACTGCTCCCACTAGATACCAGGTAGCCTGGAGATCAAGTTGGGGGGGGGCAGAGTGGCATATAGGTGGGTATAAGGCATATCTGGGGGGCAGAGTAGCAAGTCATGTGCTAGATGTGCATAACTTGGGGCAGGTTGGCAAAAGAAAGGAAATAAAACAAGAAATGCATTTTTCTCAGTC
This sequence comes from Spea bombifrons, assembly GCF_027358695.1. NCBI lineage: Eukaryota > Metazoa > Chordata > Amphibia > Anura > Pelobatidae > Spea > Spea bombifrons. The sequence continues at coordinate 16,291,118 of NC_071092.1, read as the reverse complement.
AGTTTTTATTAACCCCTTAGCGACAATCCATGTACATGTACGGGGTTGCCGTTAAATAGCTGCATCGCCACGATCGCAGCGTTTTCGCCGCAATCGGCGGCTTTGCAGCATCCACGGAAGCCTCACAAGAAAAATGGCTTCGCTTCCTAAGCATAAACTGTGTCGCTGACATGCCTCGATATTGAGGCATGTCAGTAACACTACCCCCCTACCCCGACCCCCTCAGAAGAGCAACCACAAGTGCCATCCTGTAAATGATGTTGCCATCATTCACAGGATGGCATTAACAATAGATCCGAGTTCACAAAGGGTCTATCCAGACGCTCTTGAGAACGCTCGAGCTCCTCCTGCAAGTTGGATGTACTGCATCCAACCATGCAAGGTCAATGGAGCCCAGCTCACTAATGAGTGAATAGTGGGGGGGGGGGATGTACAAAAATATGGTAACATGTAAAATCCCCACTGTCACCCAAAAAATTTTTTATAAGCAAGTCCTGAAATTCTTTATCTTTACAAAAATTGCATGAGTTGATGGGGTAATTTGAATTGGCCGGGTTCAAAGTTGTCCCAAATATGGGACATGGGGGCAGTAGGATTAGATGTCTAAATGGCATAAAAATACACACCTCACAAAGACGGCCTTTTACCTCCCTAATAACCCTACAAACCCATGCATGGGGGGTATCACTGCGCTCAGGAGATGTTACTGAACACATATTGGGGGGTGTTTGACACGGACATATACCAGGAGCGGTAAATTTATACCTGAAGTACAACATGTGAAAAAAATACAAAAAAAATGTACTACCATAAAGTTTCACAAAGACTGGTGGTAAAATTAGTGCATGGAAAGGGTTAAAATACCAGCATTTCAAATACCTTGGGGTGTCTAGTTTTTAAAAATATAGGATTTGATGGGGTAAATTGCATTGGCCGGCTTCAAAGATACCCGAAATGGCACATGGGGGGAAGAATTACCAGATTTGGAAAAAAACGGTTTTGAAATAGCACAACGCTACCTGTACTTATTGCCCCATAACGTGCAGAAAAAAGCAAAAAAAAAAAAAAAAAAAACATTGGGTATTTCTAAACTCAGGACAAATAGTAGAATCTATTTAGCAGGTTTTTTCATTCGTTTTTGCAGATGAGTAAAAGTTTTTTTGTTTAAAAAGTGAGAAAAAGTAATTTTTTAACAAAAAATCCCATTTTATCATTTTTTTTTTATAGTAAATTAGATGATATGATAAAATGAATGGTATCTAAAGAAAGCCCTGTTTGTCCTGAAAAAAAACAATATATAATATGTGTGGGAGCACGAAATGAGAAAGAAGAAACTCACAGCTAAACAGTAACACTGAAAAACGTTAAAAGAGCCATTGTCCCGCAATATACTACGAGTAATAACCCCTATTGTCCTTAAGGGGTTAAATATGAAAAAATAGTTGACATGGGAATATTTACTAGTAAAACTTTTTTCCTATATGGTAGTCATAAAAACATGGCAACAAAGAAAAAGATTTAATGAATCCCTGTTCAAAAGTCTGCATATCCTTAGTTCTGTATACCTTTAGAATCAATGACAGCGAGAAGCCTTTTGTAATAGTTGTTTATGAGCCCCAAATTCTCGCATGTGGTATAGCTGCCCATTCGTCACGGCAAAACGCCTTCAGTTCATGCAAAGTCTTTGGTTGCCTTGCATGAACCGTACGTTTGAGATCTCCCCAGACTGACTTGATTTTAGGGCCAGGAGACTAATGGCCACTCCAGAACCTTCACCTCTTTCTGCTGTAACCACTTGAGAGTCAACTTGGGCTTGGGGTTAGGGTTATTGTCGTGCTGGAAAGTCCAAGAGCGTCCCATGCCCAATGCTTCACAGTGGGGATGGTATATTCTTTTCGCTGTAGGCCATGCTGAACCCTCTCCAAACATAGCGCTTATGGTTTTGACCATAAAGCTCTATTTTGGAGAGTCTTGCCACTCCATATTGTTTGAAATCTTTCTTGGGCTTGGCTCGGTATCAAGAGATTCCCAAATGTTCCACTTCTTAATAAATGATTGAACAGTACTGAGTGGCATTTTCAAAGGCTTTGGATATCTTTTTATATCCTTTTCCATCTTTATTAAGTTTCATTACCTTGTTACGTGGGTCTTTTGACAGTTCTTTTCTGCGCCCCATGGTTCAGTATCTAGCCTGCTCAGCGCATCCACGTAAAAGCTACCAAACTCACTGACTATTTATACAGACACTAATTGCCTATTTAAAAAGCCACAGGTGTGGGAAATTAACATTTGTTATTTGAACCTGTGTGTGTCACCTTTCTGTGTCTGCAACAAGGCCAAACATTCAAAGGTATGTAAACTTTTGATCAGGGCCATTTGGATATCTGATATGATTTTAACCTCTTTGTGACAATGGCTGATTTCATTTTTTGTACCCTTTGTGGCAATGGCTGTTTTAACATTTCTGCGGTGCTCGTGTTTAGCTGTAATTTTCTTCTTTTCCCTTTTTTTTAGCACAAGAAGGGCTTTCTTTAGATGTCAAGGAAAAAAGGCAAGAGAAAAAACAGGATTTTTTTCTGACTGACCTGTTAAATAGATCCTACTAGTTGTCCTGAGTTTAGACATATCCAACGTTTTTATGTCTATATCTGCACGTTTTGGGGCAATAATTACAAGTAGTGTTTATTGTCCCCATTTGTTTTTTGGAACATTTTTGGAACATTTTTGGGATGTAAATACAGTGGTTGTAGATTAATTTATTTTTATTTTCTTCGCTTACCTCTGTGTTGCTCAGCAGCATCTCTTGTTCCGTCGAGGAGACACAGGAATCCAGTGGAGTCATGCAAATGTACATCACATCACGTGACTCCACTCCGTTCCTGCTCCCCTGGGCAGGACAATAGAAGTTCACTCAGAGTTCAAGCAACGCAGAGGGAAACAAAGTCTGCGAGCGGCACCGGAAGATCTGCCGTTCAGGTAGGCGTGATAGAAGTGTAATTTTCGGGCCCCAAAGGGGGTATAAGGTGCGTCGGTATCTTTAAAGACTAGGCACCCCAGGGTATTTCAAATGCTAGTATTTTAATTATTATTTCCAAGCGCTAATTCTACCACCAGTCTTTGTTAAACTTTGTGTTAGTAATTATTTGTGGTTTTCTTCCCCCCTTCACACATTTTACTACATTTATGAATTTACAGGTCCTGCCACTGTCACACAACACCCCCAATATGTGTTCAGCAACATCTCCAGAGTACAGCGATACCCCTCATTATTATTTATTGTTTTATATAGCGCTATCAAATTCCATAGCGCTGTACGATGGGTGGACAGAACAAGTAGTATGTAACAATTTGATTTACAGAGACAATAGGTGAGGAAGGTTTGCCTCGCTGTTTGAGAACAAAAGGGCCACATTTGGGGCATGCGCATTTTTCAATGTTGAACTTAGACCTTTGGTGATCCTGTCCCCATGCTCTATTTAGTACATCTTTGAGCCTGACCAATTCAATGTCCCCAATAAAACCGGAGCGGTCTCAGTGCGTCCTGGGGTGTGTCCATTCAGGTGCGTCCTGAATCAACCATTGAAGCTTAGGAGGCGATCGTTGATAGTCTCCTAAGCTCTTCTAAAAGGGGATTCCGCCGCCATACAGTGTATGGAGGATGTTTGGCCCCTGATGCTGATTTCAGAGTTGCTGCATGCTTCGACATCGAGGCATTATAGCAAAAACGTTAAGGTGAAGAAAGCAACAGTAGATCGCTTTCTACACCAGTTTAAAGTTATGACGTGCCAGGCACGTGAATTGTCATTAACTGGCTGCTTTTGCGTGGTGTGCCTGTACCGTCTATTGTCGTCAAGGTGTTAAAAGGAGCCAAACAAAGATGTCATAATAAATGGCTTCATACGATCACTAGTCTAAAATAAAATACTGTTTTTGCATGATCAGTCATATTTTCAAAATCAACGCCAACACTTCACAATTTCTGCCACGCTATGCAAACTTTTGAGCACAACTGTAGATATGTATACATTTCTAAAAACTAAACAGGCACCTGAGCTTTTGTTGACCATGCCCCTATGACAAGCGTCACTGAAGCCATAAAATAGGTGCAATAGAGATGACATTTGGCCAAATACATACTGTTATTATTTACTTTCTTTGGTATTATTATAGCATAACCCACATCTTATGTGTATCTACTAGGCAATATCATGAGTACTACATGGGCTAAAATGGGGGGTCTGTGCATGAATTGTGCATTTGTACCATCATGCTCCATGATTTGTCTAAAACTAAGCAGCTAAAAATGACTACAAAAACTGGTCCAGCCCCCAGGTAGACAAACTAGAAACAATGCTGGCACAGCTCCATATATTGCTGGGCCCAGTCCTGGGTTGGAAATGAAGCAAGCTGAAACATTGTACAGATTTTGGCATCTTAGCAAGCAAAAATCAGCCATAATACTTGATGCCTAGTGGCGCATGAATCACAGTGATTTACACTATGTTTTACTGGATGCACAAGTGCAGTGTGTGACAGAGTGTAACCAGCAGGTGACTACATATACATTTAAACAAGTTTCAAATATTTGTCCATTTGTAGTTATTTGTCAACAACAAGGTTGTTGAATGTTGCCATAGGCTCTAGCCCTAAAGGCTTTAACACACCTAGCAACACCCCTGTGAAATATGATGCTTATCTTGTGTTTACTTTTCACTTTACCTGCAAGGCTGCATCTCTGTCCTTAATTCTCTGATGTAATTTCTCCACCAAATGCTCATTGTCCCCTGCACACTTGTATAAACTTTGCTGGTATTCTAAGAGGTCCATGTACTCCTGAGAGACAATGAGCAAAGAGCTTTGTGAAATACTTAATTTGCGGTACTCAAACTCTAATATCAATATAGAAAGTTCTAAATCTAAACCATCATTTATGAATAAAATATTGATTTGAGCTAAACAATGCAAAAATACCCTAAAAGAAATATAAGCTGTATTAGTATTTTCTTCACTTCATTTATGTTTGCATAATAGGGCTCTGACTGTAGCTCGGTGGACGTTCAGTGCCTTAGAAATGATTCTGTAACTCTTTAGGCTGACAACAACCGTTCTGGAATACCTATTGGTGTGGAGATCTGATGGGAAAAGCCAGTGCTAGCCAAAATCAATGTGAAAAATGTGCAACAATGCAGTAAATAAGACAAAGGGCATACACCGTATTTGCTCGATTATAAGACGACCCTGATTATAAGACGACCCCCCAAAATCTGAATATTAACTTAGGAAAAAAAGAAAAAGCCTGAATATAAGACGACCCTAAAGGAAAAAAGTTTTACCAGTAAATGTTAATTCATGTAAACTATTTTTTTTAATAAAAGCTATGATTGAGAAAAATATTTTTTTTGTTTTTATTTCCTTGTATTTTCCAACCTGTCCCCCAGTTACGCACATCTGCCCCCAGGCTTGCCACACCAATATGGCACTGTGGCCCATGATATGCCTTTTAACCCTCTATATGCCACTGTGCCCCATGGTATGCCTTTTGACCCCCTATGTGCCACTCTGCCTCCAGAAATGCCTTATACCCCTATATCCCATTCTGGCATTTAGGGGGTTAAAATGCATATTATGGGGCAGAGTGGCATATAGGGAGGTATAAGGCATTCCAGGAGGCAGAGTGGCATTAAGGGAGTTAAAAGGCATTGTATAGAGCACTCTGCCTCCAGAAATGCCTTATACCCCTATATGCCACTCTGGCATTTAGGGGGTTAAAAGGCATATTATGGGGTAGAGTGGCATATAGGGAGGTATAAGGCATTTCAGGAGGCAGAGTGCTCTATTAAATGCCCCCTTAACGCCACTCCGCCTCCTGAAATGCCTTATACCTCGTTATATACCACTCTGCCCCATAATATGCCTTTTAACCCCCTAAGTGCCAGAGTGGCATATAGGGGTATAAGGCATTCCAGAAATGCCCTATATCCCCATTTAACACACGCACACACACACACACTTACCGGTGCTTCCAATTTCCTGCTGTATTGCCGGGGCAGCGGGTTGACGTCTCCTTCCAAGGCAACTGGAAGGAGGTGGAGTTGGCAGCGGGGGTTTGTCTGCATCCGTCGCGCATACCTTCCCCGGCTGTCAGAGATCAGAGTTCCCCGCACCGGTCGGGGAAGGTCTGCGCGACGGACGCAGACAACCCCCACTGCTAGCCACACCTCCTTCCGGCTGCAGCGGACGTTGTCTACGCGGATCGCGAAGACGTCAACCCGCTGCCCCGGCAATACAGCAGGAAGCACCGGTAAGTGTGTGTGTGTGGGGGTGTTAAATGGGGGGGGGGACAGGAGGATCCAGGTCCCCTGCAGCGGTGCGGGGGATCTGGATCTTAGTCTCATAATCAGACCTCTATTTGAGGTCTGATTAGAAGACGACCCCGATTAGAAGACGAGGGGTATTTTTCAGAGCATTTTCTCTGAAATAAAACCTCATCTTATAATCGAGCAAATACGGTACTTTTGCCAAATACCTGTATATCTATAGGCTTCATCTTCAACTTACAACCAATCAGAACTAAAAGCCTATTCCAAAAATTAAAAAAACAATTGTACTAGTTTGATAAACTGTTTCTTCTCAGATGCATAAAACAACAATATGCAATCATGCAAAGTTAAAAAAAGACAACATTAGAAACAGTCAGTTCCTGCTTACTTGAATTAGTTGTTTGTTCTGGGACAGAGTTTGGTTCAAATGTTGAATATTGTGCTCCTGAGCTTGCAATTTTGTGCATTTTTCTTCTTCAATATTTTTAAGTTGTAGTGTCTTCTCATCTAGTTCACCCTGTAGCTTGTGAAGTGCTTCATGCAGCTCCTGAAAACAAAGCCCATGAGTCCACACCAACAGCATTAACCCCTTAACCCCTTCAAGACCGGGACGTACCTGGTACTTCATCGATGATGCGCGATCCAGCGTCGCTATGAACGCTGGGATCGGGAGGGGCGGCTGCTACTGATCGCTGGGTGTCCCCAATTCCGTGCACGTGATCGTTTTGAAGCGAATCACGAGCGCGGAATTTAAATATTTACAAAAAAAACTGCAGTCTTCAAGGGAAGACGCAGTTTGCCAACGTTGGTCCTGAAGGGGTTAAGGACAGAGTCGTTTTTTATTTTCTTACCTTTCGTGACAATGGGTGTTTTAACATTTCTACGGTGCTCAAGGGTATTTCAAATGCTTGTATATTAACTCTTGCCTCTATATCCACTTTATACATGGAACCCTTGCAATTACACACACAGTGGCCCTTGTGACCAAGAGAACTTAGTTCATCCTGGGGTGGGTTTTCGGTGGTGTTGAATTCCTTTGTTATCGAGGCATTTCAGTGACACCATTTAAACTTAGGAGGCCACTGGTGCCGTATTTAATATGGCCCTCGTTGACGCTCACTGGAAAAATCAGACGGGGGTCCCGCTGTGAATTTAGGTGTTGCTGAATGCCTCCACATTGAGGCATTACAGCAACACTTATTGGGAGACGGAAGCGATTGTACACCCATTTATAGTCATGATATGCCAGGCACATCAATTGTAGCCAACAGGATGTTTCTCCGTGATGTGCCTGGCATGTCAATTGTCACCAAGGGGTTAATTGGACTCCCATGGTGCCTAAATTTTCATGAGGTTCCCCCTTTGCCTGCATGATATGTGTAGCAGATGATTTGTTAAGAACTGTGCATGAACATGCAGAAAAAAACCCTGTTGATTCCAATGATGGACCTTTCCTGCCACATGTTGGTTGTATTAAGCCAATGAGAGCCTCAGATCATTTTTCTACAACAGGTAAATGCTTTATGTTTTTCCATTTTTGGAGACTGCATATTAAAATACTTAGAGAGCTGACTGGCTGTGCGCACACCATGTGGTCACAGCCAGTAAGACACATGTAAGGTTTAACACATCTCCTGGAGCTAAGTAGATAGGGACCTAAAAGGGGAGGGGCTCTGAAAAGCCTCTCAATGTATTTTGTGGGGGAATCAATAAATTTAAGGGGCCCATTAAGCATTATAGTGCATATGATGGCTGGAGTGTCCTTTTAAAGATGTCTGTTTTTGGTCCCTGTTCATACAAGCCAGAAAAAAAAGAGTAGATATATTCTTCTTAGGAATAGAGTTTGGAAACACAATCAAAGATAAGCATCTACAATAACCTGATTGTGCTTCCATGTCGTCTCCTTCTGCTGCTGCCCCTCTACCAGATCGGCCTCTAACAGCAGTTGGGACCGTTTAGCATTATTCAGTTGTTGCTCTTTCTGGCGGAGAGTCTGCTGCAGCTTTTGTAGCTCACTTTTGGTGCAAAAGAGTGTGTTCTGAAGATCCAGCAGCTGGAGCTGGGATGAAGTTACAGTAGAAGCCTGAGGGGAAAGAAAACATCTGTCAACAATGATGACATAATACTATTTTTAAGAAGTAAACAATATGTTTCTGTGGATCCTCATGTCTATTAAATGGCCCTTCCAGCCATATGTACTGATGCATGTGAAAACCCAGTAACTTTACATTTTCATCGTGCCCCTCATACGCATTTGTCCCTTTTGCCCTTCCTAGTTATCTGCTATCCAGGATAAATGTTTAGCTGAACACATCTCTTGCAAGGTGAATATTTACCACCAATAAGCTCAGTAATCAGGTGTTCTGGGATCTAACAAGACCCTTCATGTGTATGCGCAGAAAGCATTCCCATTGATTTCAACAGGAGTGCTGCAGCCTCCCCAGAAGGTTATTTCATTTTTTTTTCTACAGGTTTAGTAAGCTCATATTAAAAACTTACAAAAAGCACTTTAACCCCTTCCTGATTTTATAATAAATAAAGTCTACAAGACCATTAAGGCTCAATATTATGTCCTGTGTTTTCTGCACCGGCAGGGGTGTTTCCGCCCAGTACGTGCTAGATGTCATGGAGGGGTCTCCCATCAAGCACCATGCTTAATTATCTGGTGTAACTGCACTTGGACCAAATGCCAGTTACACTAAAATAATGGAGATTCCCAAACACAGCTGAAAACAATGAACGTAAAATAGTTGGTTGATCACAAACACTCTGATTAGCAATGCAGGTCTACAGACCTCCTACCTGCAGTGTTTCTCCCTCTTTGACTGAAGAAAAAAACATTTAACCAGTCATCAGGGGTATTTGTCTATAAGGACCCCAAATGGATCTCCAGTCAAAAAAGTTATAACCATAAAACTTATAACCAGTTATAACCAAAAAAAAAAAAAAAAAAAAAAAAAAATAAAAAAAGGCCCTCCTTACCTATTTCTGAAAGTCAAATTGTCATGTTACATACCACTGGTTATATCCCTGCTTTTCCATTGTACAGTGTTGCAGAATATGGTGCTATATAAAACAATACTACTACACATACTAAATGATTTACCATATTTGCTCGATTATAAGATGATCCTGATAAGATGACCCCCCCCCCAAAGCTTGAATATTCATTTAGGAAAAAAAGAAAAAGCATGAATATAAGACTACCCTATAGGAAAAAAGTTTTAATAGTAAATATTAATTCCCATGTAAACTATTTTTTCATATTTAATAAAAACTATTGAAAAAAATGCATTTATTTTTATTTCCTTTTATTTGCCAACCTGCCCCCCCAGTTATGCACATCTGCTCCCCGGCTTGCCAGTCTGTCCCCTAGATATGCCACTCTGCCCCCCAGATATGGCATATAGCCTCTTATATACCACTGCCTCCATGATATGCCTTATACCCCCTATATGCCACTCTGCCCCCCCCCCCCGACTTACCAAATGCATCCTCAGACTTGTCTCCCATGCTTCAGACACCCTGGTGTCTAGTGCGGGCAGCAGGTGGACGTCTGTGCGATGTGCATAGACAACCTCTGCTGCTACCAAACTATATCCCAGAGCACCGGAAGGTCGTGTCATGCTGGCGCTCTGTCACAGAAGCCCCACGGAATGGTTATATGCGTGCATTGCGCGGATGTTCACCGGCTGACAGAGAGGAGGATCCAAGCCCCCTGTAGCACTGCGGGGGATCTGGATCTAAGTCTTACAAACACCAAAACCTAATGCAAGGAGAGCACGTAAGGAAAAAAGGTATATATGAAGTAAATCTTTACTACACAATATGATTAAATACATATAAAAAAATATATATAAAAAAAAGCATCTCGGCACCAAGACACATATAGGAAGGTACATACGAACAAGGGCACAGGACTACAGGAACTAGGATGGAAAAATGTATGTATATGAAGGCACAAATAAGAAACACAAGGATGACCACAGCGATAAAGTAAAAGGGAACAAATGAAATAACATACAGCAATGGTACATCAGTGCTCAAAGGTAACTAACCAAACCTAGAAACAAGGCTAAAAACAGCAAAAAGCCTGGTGATGAATGGTGCCAAGTCCAAACGTACGTTTCGCTGCAATAAGCGCCACGCCCCCTGACATGTTATTTCATTTGTTCCTTTTTACTTTATCGCTGTGGTCATCCTTGTGTTTCTTATTTGTGCCTTCATATACATACGTGTTTCCATCCTAGTTCCTGTAGTCCTGTGCCCTTGTTCATATGTACCTTCCTATATGTGTCTTGGTGCCGAGATGCTTTTTTATTATATATATTTTTTTATATGTATTTAATCATACTGTTTAATAAAGATTTACACACATTATATATATATATATATATATATATATATATATATATATATATATATATATATATATATATATATATATACACACACACACACACACCTTTTTTCCTTACGTGCTCTCCTTGCATTAGGTTTAGTCAGACCTCTATAAGACGACCTTGAATATAAAACGAGGGGTTAAAAAAAAAAAAAAAACCACCATGCCCTTAAAACAAAAACATATAAATTGTGTGGGCACACTAAACATACAGTACAGAGAGTATATGTGATTAAACATATAGTAACAATGGAAAAAAAAAAAAAAAAAAAAACTTTGGTCACTAGGAAACCACTCCTTCAAAAATAATTAACCCCTTCAGGACTGGACTGTTTTTTCAAATTCTGTACCCTTCATAACAATGTTTCTTTTTGTTGTTTTTTAAACATATCTGCACAACTTATATTGGTTTTTTTCAGGATAAGAAGGGCCTTCATTGGACACAAGATCATTTTTTTTAATGTATATTTGTGTTGGATTGGGCACCTATTTTTATTATTTTTTACATTGTTCTGACATTTTCCTTGAACTGGGTCTTTATTGTTTTTAGATTTTATGACATTTTAATTATTCCTTAACTATTTTTACATTTTAAATATAGTACCTGTCATCAGCCTGCAGGGGACTCAGAAGTCTGAGGAGGATCTGGACAGCAGAAAGGTGATGGCATCGTGGGAAAGGCATGCTGCCTTTTATTGTGGTGCACATGGTTGTTAGTGAATGCCTCGATATTGAGGGATTTAAGCAATACTAGATGATCGTTGATCACTTTCTAAGCTTCTTCAGCCCCATGACTTGCCAGGCATGTTAATTGTTGCTAAGGGGTTAACATGATTCTTTGTTCAGGTGGCAGCGTTGTGTCCTTTTAATGATGTTAAATTTGGATGTTTATGGTAGTTATTTATAATGAATGGCTTTAAAGCATGACTTAAAAGTAAAGCAGCCAGTTGAAATCCTACTAGAAAGTCAAGGATAATAAAGAATGGAAGCCTAGAACAAACAAACAAAAAAAACAGACATCCCGATTACCTGTAGATTTTCAGCTTGTTTTCTATGTAGCATTTCCTCAAGTTTGGCAATGGTACCATTAAGGTCATCGACTCTATGGTACAATTCTGCAACCTGTAATATAGAATAAAAATAGGACATATTTCTATTTTTCCCATACACATGGAATTACCAACAGGAGATCTTGAAATGTTTAGAATAAAATATTAGAGTGAAGAAGAAACAGTTTTGTTTAACATATTTGGATCACAGCAAATGTCTCCTTCACTCTATCAAAGCACTTTATGTAATTAGAACAATTAGAGAATAAAATAAAAATGAAAAATAGTAATTGAGGACTAATTCACAAGATGTATTTGTTACATCCTCCTAGGGTAGGTGTGATAATATTGTCAAGCAGGCCAACATTTTTCAATGTCACTGTCTTCTCCATGATCATCATTGTTCACAATCATGATTGTAACCACATAATATTAAGGTTATGAAAGACTCCCGAGTATGTCCTTAGCTGAATAGGCCTTTGCTTGTTTTTTTTGTGATCAGGAAGCCAGTCGGTACTAAATGTAAACAAAGTGCTTGCTGCTATAAGCTTTGGCTAAACAATATTCTGGATATGTTTAGGCAGTTTATGCACCAAATAGATTAGCACAATGTTAACTATATTTCCCCCTTAGATTCCCAGGTGGTCCTTAATATAAACAATATGAAGTTTTGAGAGAATTAAAAAATTACTAGAGATACAGTTAGTTAAAATTGAAAATAATGAACCACTGTATTTAAGTAGCTAAGTCTCATCATTAATTTTATCTACTACTCAGTAAAACTGTTTGGCCAAAAATATACCTCTACATTGTTAGAGAAACGGACAATCCATCGATCATCAATCGATAACAAAGCAAAAGTCTGAATATCATGGTTTATTTCATAGCTAACATTATATGGAAACACGGGCAAGCAGCACACGTTCTTCAGATCACAACAGAAGTTATTTTATATGATCTCTTACCTCATTGTCCCTATCCTGCAGAGTTTCTTTTAATGTATGGATAATGCTCTGTTTGTGAGAAAGTTCTTGTGCGATGTTCAACTCTGAAGACACTTGATGCAGATTTTCCTGAAGCATCTTAAACATTTTAAAAGACAGTCAGACAAACTTATCCATTAGATATGCATTAACCTTATAAGATAAAAGTTAAGAGTGTTTCAGCTCCTTGACTTCACTATACATTATGAAAATCCCGACCCCAGTGAGATTCTGCTGCAGGAAGAGCTGACTGGCCCTGGGTTAAATTTAGTTAAATTATAGATTTCTTCAAAATATCTTGAATTGAATTATGCATTGTACAGGGCTTAGCTCAGACTTCTTGCTGAAGAAACATACCAGTGTTGGCCCTTTATAATGAAAATTGAATTGAGAAAGTTAAAACCAAAACTCTCTGCAAACGCTCTTTACTGGATAAACAGCTTTGTGTGGCAGAAACATTGTTCACTACCTGTGTTCGATTCATTCTATTGAGTCGGCCCACTCTAACAGTTACCTTATTGGATGTCACTGTGTCCAGAAGTTTCCTTCGAAGAGCCTGCAGATGGAGTTCAATAGCCTCTTTTCCAGAGATATGCTGTTTTGATAGTGTTTCATACATTGATGCATCATGACAATTTATGATGGAAAGTATAGTGATGACTGCCTCATATAACAAGTCAAATTCCAACAAAGCCTAAACTTTCCAATGTCAGTTTGGAAGTCAATCACAAAATAGATGTGTGTTTTTCTTAACTGACTGCATTTTTTTTTTTAATGCATTACTGGGGGAAAAAAAAATTTGTTGCCCAACTGCAATCATTAAAGGGGCAGTTATTTTTTTTGAAGTGTTCCTTTTAATAAACATTTAACTGAATGGTGAACCGAAAACAATACAAATGTATGTTATCTATATGGTAAAACCACTTCAAAATACAATTAAAAAATATATGGGTATATTTAGCTAGATTTCATAACTGGCACGATAGATGAATGCAATGAATCTAGCATACATTTAAAAGCAGTACTGCAAACCACAAAGCAAAATACATTAAAGTTATATTTTATCAAATCATTTGTTAATCAAATTATTGATTACATATAATTACCCATCATGTATTTTATACCACCTTCTCTTTACACCAATGTAAGGCAGAACATCTGTCATTCAAGGATGGCAGCTCCTTGAAAGAGAGTGCAACAAGTGCTGGCACATAAGGCAACATTCAAAACATTGGGCATTTTAAATGTATATTTTGCATTGCCATGTTTTGTCTAAAATTCTCCCAATAGCAATATTCTTAAACAGTCATGGCAATTCCTAATCACACACTGCAGTGTGTAATTATAGAATTCTGAATTAAGAATGATGCTTCTCTTGTATAAAATACAGATGTGAATTGATCTAAAGTGAGGCAAGGTCTCCAAGGTTCATGTGAATTGCATTGTAATTGCCTACTTATTCACACTACTCTCCGGCAGCCCGTGGACGTCTGCGCAAAGCACGCTGACAACCCCAGCTGCTGGCACTTCCGCCGGGGCTTCTATGATGGAGCACGCTCAACCATAGAAGCACAGAAAGTGCCGGCAGCTTCTTGTGCAGATGTCCACCGGCCAGCCCCGCTAGACACCAGGGAGTCTGGGGGTGCATTGGTAAGTCTGGGGGGCGGTGGCATATCTAGAGAGCAGAGTGGCATTTTGGGGGGAAGGGGTATTTCTAGGGGGCATTAAGCATATCTGAGGGCAGAGTGGCATATCTGGGGGAGGCAGAGTGGCATATCTATAAGTTAGGTGCATTATGAATTAAAATGGCTATTGGTTTTCTGTTTGTATATAACATGCTGACTAACTGCATAATAGATACCAAAAATGTTAAAATAAATGTATTCGTGTGTATTAGGTAAAATACTGTTTTACTATTCCACTAATGTGCATTTTATTCTTCAAAAATAAATTTTTTCTATAAAAAAGCACCAAACATTTAGGGTGCGGCTTATATTCGAGCCAATATGGTAATACATGTATGTAACTCTTGCTACTCCCGCCTATTTTAACAGAAGCTCAGTTCCCAATGACATCAAGGAGTGAGATTCCTGTTTTAAGTAGCAGCACTAGTAAAATGGACTCCAATACATATTTTAGATTAAAACAGAGCGAGGCTCCTTTTAACCCCTTAATGACAAGACTGTTTCTTTTTCATAGTACACTTTGGGACAAAGGCTCTTAACATTTTTTCAGTGTTGCCGTTTAGCTGTAATTTAGCTTCTCATTTTGTGCACTCACACACACATTATATATTGTTTTTTCTTTAGATACCATTATTTTAATCATATAATCTAATATACGAAAAATGACTTTTTCTCCCTTTTTGAAAAATATCTGCAAAAATGAATGAAAAATCCTGCTATACAGATTCTATTTGTCCTGAGTTTAGAAATACCCAATGTTTTTGTTTTTTTTTTCTTTTTTCTTCAAGTTATTGAGCAAAAATTACGAGTAGCGTTTTGCTATTTCAAAACCATTTTTTCCCTAAATTTGGTCATTCTGCCTCATGTGCTATTTCGGGTACCTTTGAAGCCAGCCAATGCTATTTACCCCATCAAACCATATAGACACCCCAGGGTATTTCAAATGCCGGTGTTTTAACCCTTTCCATGCACTAATTCTACCATCAGCCTTTATGGCAGTAATTTCTTTTGTATTCTTTTCACACACATTGTACTTCAGGTGTGAATTTACTGCACCTGGTATATGTCCCTGACAAACAACACCCCAATATGTTTTTAGCAACATCTCCTGAGTACAGAGATGGGTTGTAGGTAATTTGGGAGGTAAAAGGTCACCTTTGTGAGGTGTGCTTTTTTGGCATTTGGACATCTGGTCAGTCTGTTCCCATATGCCATATTTGGGACATCTTTGAAGCTGAACAGATTTACCCCATCAAATCATACATTTATAAAAACACTAGGCACCCCATGAGCATTTAAAATGCCAATAACATGTTACCAATTGTTTTATTTTACTAATCACATTGTGATTAGTGAGCTGGGCTTCATTGACCTGCATAGTTGAATGCAGTACTTGCATTCAAGAGGGTCTGGATAGCAATACCATTCACTGATGGCCCTTGTGGTTGCTCTTTGGAGCAATCAAAAGGCGATCGGGGTAGGGGGCTGTGTTACAGACATGCCTCGATATCGAGGCATGTCAGCAACACCGATTATGCTTAGGAAACGATTGCCAATCGATTCCTAAGCACTGTTTTAGCCGGCCGCCTTCTTTAATGATCCGTTTGGCGGCGGCCATTTTTTTCAGGGGAGGGCCTTCCTCCCACAATCCACGGCCAGCCTCACTTGTGAGGCTTCTGTGGATCCTGCAAAGCTGCCAATCGCAGCGACGCAGGTACCGTATTTGCTAGATTATAAAACGACCCTGATTATAAGACGACCCCCCAAAATCTGAATATTAATTTAGGAAAAGAAGAAAAAGCCTGAATATAAGACGACCCCATAGGAAAAAAGTTTTACCAGTAAATGTTAAATTCAGGTAAACTTTTTAAAAAAAGCTACGATTGAGAAAAATATTCTGTTTTTATTTACTTTTATTTTCCAACCTGCCCCCCCAGTTATGCACATCTGCCCCCAGGCTTGCCACTCTGCCCCTGAAATGCCTTATACCCCCTATATGCCACTCTGCCCCATGATAAGCCTTTTAACCCTCCAAATGCCACTGTGCCCAATGATATGCCTTTTAACCTCTATGTGCCACTCTGCTTCCAGAAATGCCTTATACCCCTATATGCCACTCTGGCATTTAGGGGGTTAAAAGGCATATTATGGGGCAGAGTGGCATATATGGAGGTAGAAAGCATTTCAGGAGGCAGAGTGGCATATAGAGGGTTAAAAGGCATTTCATAGAGCACTCTGCCTACAGAAATGCCTTATGCCCCCCATTTAAACCCCCCCCCCCAACTTACCGGTGCTTCTGACTCCCAGTGTGTTGTCCGGGCAGTAGGAAGACATCTACGCGATTTCCGTAGGCAACTTCCGCTGCAGCCGGAAGGAGGTGGGGTTAGCAGCGGGGGTTGTCTGCGTCCATCTGACAGCCGGGGAAGGTTTGCGCGTTCGACGCAGACAACCCCCACTGCTAACCCCACCTCCTTCCGGCTGCAGCGGAAGTTGCCTACGCAAATCGCGTAGATGTCTTCCTACTGCCCGGACAACACACCGGGAGTCAGAAGCACCGGTAAGTTGGGGGGGTTTAAATGGGGGGCATAAGGCATTTCTGTCACCGCTTTGTCACCAATGCGGTGCATCGTGACCCCGTACAGGCTTTGTTGTGAAGGGGTTAATGTGTAACAAAGTGTTCTCCGATGTTTAGCATCAGGGGATTTTAATTGATTTCATAAGGGAATAACAGTTAGTCCAAGCTCCCTTTTACACATAGAGAGCAAAAGAGTAGATTCTCTAATCATATTTTGTTTACAAAAGAGCTGATTCTGCAGGCATACTGGAAAATTGTGCTACCCTACAACAATGAAGTTTTTAAATTTAGCAACTGTAGAAAAAGAATTTTAAAAAAAAAGTCTTCCTGCTCTTTCATTAAGTCAACTGTTTTTGTAAAAGTCAACACAGATTTATAAATAATTCCTATATTATACAAAGCCATAACACCCATCAGAATAACAATTCAATAAACGATCTAGCCCTCAAAATTGTGTTTTAAATTTCTTAATACAGGTTTTGCATGGGCTTCATTTAATGGAACAAGTGATGAATGTCCTACTTTCCCTGGAGGCAGCCAGGGGAAAGTTAAATGAGACAGATGTCTAATTTTCTAACTCCACCAACTAAAGAATACAGTAACTTTACTTATATGCATACTGTAATGAGTTACCAGATTCATCTCCTTGTTTAATACCTATTTCTCACATTCATCAGAGATTAATTTGTGTAACTGAGTATTTAGGAATTTGAACATATACCTCTGGGCGAAGTGGCAAATAATCATCATAAATATCCTGCCACATGTGCAAATCAGAAACGTTGACAATGACGTCTTGTTCCACCTTATGAGATCCCGTAATACTAAGGATTCCAGAAGCTGGTATGTTTGAAGGGCTGCTGCTTAAAGTACTCTTAAGTTTGAAGCTTGTAAGGAAAGACTTAACAGGTATTCTGCTACCTTTTTGACTCTGGACTGGCTTGTACTTGAGTGTTTTAACCAGATTTAATGCTACATCCAACTTGCTTCCACAAATAGAAGAGCAGACAGTCATGTTACTACAGCAACAATCACACTTTCTATAATCTGAAGTTGATTTAATGACGTCTTCTTTTTGAGTCTGAGAACCAGTCTCCAAAGTATTGGGGAGCGACTCTAATGAAGAGCCAGAAGACATTTTTTCCATGCACTCAACATCGATTGATGCCTTGCCGTCTGTCACAACACCAAGTGACGGCTGGGTTACAGTTAGCTCTTCATTACACGTACTGGCAGAACATTTGCCTGAAGGTCCACAAGACATGCTCCTTGCCACTTTCCTTGGTACCTTGCAAACTGCTTCATAATCAGAATCAGCTACTCTCAAGGTAGAACAGCACCGGCATTTTCTTGGACGGGTCCCTGTACAGCCGGTGTGCTGGCAATGCTGTGGCTCAATGTTCTGCTCCTCTAACTCCGTCCAACATTCAAACCCAGAAAAAACAAAATCGTCCTGAAGAAGAGCAGAATACCTTACATCCGGGAAATTTGAAATATCTACAGGGCCTTCACAGCCCGTGATCTGTAGGTCATCTTCTTCATTGTTGTTCCTTTTGTACAGGTTAGCGAGGCAATGTTTCAATCTATCTTTCTCTGAAAGAAGTTTCTGCAACCGCTCAATGGATAGGGCTTCAATCCGGGCAATTACAGTGTCAAACCTGTAGATGCGCTCCAAAATGAATGCACATTTGCTGCAGGCAAACTCAGCTTTGCCATCTCGAGTGATTTCTTTCCCAAGAACATGGGTTAACACTACTTGCAAATTCAGTTTGGACGCGGTGTGAAAGATCCAGCGACGCTGGTTTCCATAAAGTTCACGACCACATATCCTACACAGTTCTTTCATCTTGGAGTCCAGCATTTAAATAATAGCCTTCACAGACAAAATCTAAAGAGTAGCCGAATGGCCGAGAAGCCGCTTCTACGACACTAAGCTGCTTGAAATACAGGTCAGGATACACGGTACAAGCCACACAAATCCAACAGATTTTTCTCAACCAACTAGCCGGGCTTCAACAAATAAATTGTCACCACCCTTCAAATACCGTTAGCCTGCAGATACGCTCCCCCGGCTTTCGGCTCTTTTTCCAAGATGGCTACGGATTTTAGAGCGATATATGCTGGGAAATGTAGTTCACAAAAATATTAATGGAAACCTGCGCATGCGTTTGTCGCGGACTTCCGCCTGGCGTTATAGTAACTGCTGTACGAAGTGTAAAATCATTTTTTTTCCCAAGCAGACCTTCGGATACAAGTAAGATTAACCAACTAGCCTCAGTCTAGCATCAGCTATGTGTGATGTCACTGACATGCCAATATGGCCCACCGTTATTCCTATTAGAGGTAGTTAAGCTGTGATTGATGTTTGTAAGTCATAAAAGTATGCTGACAATATTAGATCACTGACCACCCTTCTCCTATCAGCATCTAGGGTCTCTAACAGATTATATATAATTGGTTCTACTAATACCAATCCTGTAGGTTTCCAGATGGAGTAGTAGTTTTATGATGGAATAGGGGCGCCCACCACCAGACTAGCAATAAAAACATACCTGAAAATGATTAAACACTAGACCCAAATGTCATAGTGTCATTATTGTGCAGCACATATTTATGGGGTCCTAGCCCCAAATTAACCCTAGACACCCCATTAACCATAACTGCCCCTAAATTAACCCTAAAAGCCCCATTAACTATAACGGCCCCTAAATTAACACTAAAGACCCCATCAACCATACCAATTTATTAAGTAATTTACCTGGAGTACATGCAATTAATTTATGGGTCGTTATGGTTAATGGGGTATTTAGGGTTAATTTAGGGGCAGTTATGGTTAATGGGGTATTTAGGGTTAATTTTAGGGGCTGTTATGGTTGATGGGGTGTTTAGGGTTAATTTAGGGTCAGTTATGGTTAATGGGGTCTTTAAGGTTAATTTAGGGTCAGTTATGGTTAATGGGGTCTTTAGGGTTAATTTAGGGGCAGTTATGGTTAATGGGGCCTTTAGGGTTAATTTAATGCTGAGGACTGAGGGTTAATTTAATAAAGTTAACTCAAGGTGCAGTTAGAGGTAAAGGGGGGGGCTAAGGGGAATCTAAATCCTGGGGGGGGGCAGTGAAGATTATTAGTGTATTTATTTATAACATTATTGTGCCAGTGAGATTCTCTGAATGATTCGAATCTTTGTAACATTGGTTGACCCCGCTCAAAGCGGCCTACTCCTGTATTCAAACTTGCAGCACTTTTAGTGATTCTCAGGGCCATCCTAGACCGAGTTGCACCCCAGGCAATATTTTGTTGCATGCCTCTATTCGTTTAGAGATGCCAATATTTTTAAAGCCTAGCTGGATCGGTCAGTGAAGAAACTATACAAAGTAGAGAGCAGGGCAATTACTTCTTACATTCCACCCCACTGGCTTAACTACAGGGATGCCTCAGTGCGACCCCTTCTTCCTGTCTCCCTGTACCGGTTCAAAATTCTTTGGAAACGGCCCTTCCGACCTGTTTAGGTGCAGTCCAGGTCGGAAGGGTCCTTTCTAAAGAATTTTGAACTGGTACGGGGAGACAAACGTATCGGGGTCAAGTGACCCTGCAGTGAAACCGAGGCTGCTCACTAGTGATGTCCGGATCATGAACAAATTGTTCTTTTGATCCTTTTCAGTGATCCAGATGAATCGGTTCAGTAGACTGAACGATTCATTTGTGGGGGGACGGACAGTACTGTGATAGGATGCCACCTTTGCAATATGTGAGTTCATGAAATTTCATCCCAACTAGATATTCCACGGTCAACTGTTAGTGATATTATTGGAACGTGAAAGTGTTTAAGAACAGCAGCATCTCAGCCACAAAGCAGAAGACCGCATAAAGTCACAGAGCGGGGTCACCGAGTGCTGAAGTGCATGGTGTGTAAAATCCACCAATGTTCAGCACGAAAACTGTGTGACGGGAGCTTAATGGAATGGGTTTTCATGGCCGAGCCCCTGCATGTATATCTCACATCGCCACGTACAATGCCAAGCGTCGGATCAAGTGGTGTAAAGCACGCTGCCACTGGACTCTGGGGCAGTGGGAATGTGTTCTATGGAGTGACTAATTACACTTCTCTGTATGGAAGCCTGACAAGTCTGGGTTTGGCAGATGCCAGGAGAATGTTACCTGGCTGACTGCACTGTGCTAACTGTTAAGTTTGGCGGAGGAAGGATAATGTTATGGGGCTGTTTTTCAGTGGTTGGACTAGGACCCTTACTTCCAGCGAAGGAAAATCTTAATGCTTAAACATACAAAGACATTTTGGACAATGCTATACTTCCAACTTTGTGGGAACAGTTTGGGCAAGGACCTTTTCTATTCCAGCATGACTGTGCCCCAGTGTTCACAGCGAGGTCCATAGTTGGATGAGTTTGGTGTGGAAGAACTTTACAGGCTTAAACAGAGCCCTGGCCTCAACCCCATTGAACACCTTTGGGATGAACTGGAACACAGATTGTGAGCCAGGCCTTCTCGTCCTACATCAGTGCATGACCTTACAAATGCTGTCCTGGATGAACGAGCAAAAATTCCCACAGAAACACTCTAAAATCTTGTGGAAAGCCTTCCTAGAAGAGTGGAAGCTGCTATAGCTGCATATTAATGTGTATGTATGTAGAATGTGATGTCATAAAACTCCCTGTAGGTGTAATCGTCAGGTGTCCCAAATCAAATACCATAACTATTACGATCAAAATAGCCTCTTATACAGTCATTTTATTATGTTTATCTATCAAAAATATGGCATATTAGATGGTTCCGGGCATAACTAGAAACCAAAGAGCCTTGGTGCAAAAATTACCCTGGGTCCCCTAGCTTAACCAAACAACATGTGTAACAGTGGCACCTTTGCCCTTCACTTTTGATCACTGCAAACCGGGAACATCCAACAAGAGCTGCAGTTTTAGAGATGCTCTGACCCAGTCATCTAGAGGCACAGGCCCACAAGTACGTCCATATTGATAGTTTTTCTTTCCCAGCGTTTTTTTTTTTTATATATATGCAAATGGATGCATATATTCTCAAGTAAAAAAGAGAATTCTGGCCTCATGTATTATTAAATTGTACAGTCTAAATTGTACAATTTTCCACAACTACAGGTATTTAAACTACATAGAGCCAGATTTTAACTGTGCCTGTTAAAAGGTTACTAGAACATGAAACTGTTGATATTAAACTTTATAGACCTTTTCATAGTTCTGCAAACGGTGGGACCTTTTTATTGTTCATTTTCTTAACGTGGGTAAACCTAACTGCGACATAAAGTCAGGTATAGAGGTGGATGGAAGGCACCTAATGCCTTATTTGGCTAATTCTATTTGACTTCACCAGCGAGTTAAATCCCCAAATGATGTTATGGGTCACTGTAGCAGAGCATCCATATTGGGCTGGTGCTCCAACTACCCCAGAAGTGCAGGCCAGGATGTACACAATTGTGAAGCTTGTTGCAGCTCACCTGGCCTAATAAGGTATTTTTTTTTTTTTTTTTTAAAAAAGGACCAGGCTTTTCCAATTCAGTCTCTCATTCTCCAGTCTCTCTCAGCCAAAACAGAGTGAGTAAGGATAGATATAAAGATAGGGGGAAGGAAAAAAGAAATATGGAAAATATAGTAAGAAAGACAAAGAGGCAAAAATAGAACGAAAACAGATAAAAAAGATAAAAATAGGGCAAGAAAAAAAAGAAAGGGGGAGGAGAAGAGGAACGATTATGTCAAATTGACAAAATTGTATATTATTTTGCTTTGTATGTTCTATGTAGTATCATGCAGACCTTCAAAGTTTAAAATATACAACATCTGTTTGGAAGTTGGGTAAAAAATTCATCAACTCCAAAAAAGTAAAAAAAGTGTCACTCCAAGAGTACGCATGATATGGTTCTGGTGGTAAAAGGGTTAAAATTCACCATCTGTCTGTCCTAGACTGGAAATAGTGAAGAAAAAAAAACCTTATTACCACCCCATTTAAGTATAATGATTTAACTAATATCCTAACACTGCCACCACACAGCCAATTTATAAATGGGATGCCTTGGTGCCCCGAACTAGACCAAAAACCCACGAAATATGCCTTTATAACTTAGTCTAATTAGGTAATGTGAGTCTTTACCTTAATAACTTAAGGTAGGCAGAACCTAATAAAGGAATATTTGTTACGAACAAAACAATAGTCACAGTCCATACAAAAAAGGATTATTAATAGATGAAAATAAAAAGGAGAAATTAACAGAAAACTTAACTACTTGCTTGGAGGGTGAAGTAAAGCTTTTTCTGTCTGTAGGGCAGGCCCCTAGTTACCACACTAGACATTTTTCCATCATTATTCATACCTTCTCAGTTTATCTCAAATTTCCAATCCAGCCCAGGGGTACACACAAACAATAAGTGACCTCCCCCTAGTGTTGTGTTGAACAATAGATGTCCAAATAGAGAATTTTGATTTTATTTTCTCTCCAGTGCACGCCACAGAGATAACTCTCGCATCTATGAATTTTTGCTATTTATGAAGTCCACAGATATGTCACATTTGCTACTTATGACTCACTACCACGGACTTCACAATTCCATCCAAACGGTTTAAATTGTGCTAGCCAAATCTGTACTCTTTTTGTAGGGTGTGCTTTCTCCATTCTAAATATGCACAAAAGATGCATGATTATGAATCGGTGTTATTATTAATATATGTTTTGCATATGACCTGACTGTTAATGGTCACTTAGCATATCTAAAGAATGCACAGGGCAAAGGCATATGGTGGATTAGTCAGGCACATAACTAGGTTATTGTAGCTGCAAAGAGCAGTATCACATTGCATCCACCTATCTACATACCTTCAGTTCACATTCTTTGTTCTGTAAGGAGAATTTCAGATCATGTATGGTTTGCTCGAGACTTGTAACAAGATTCTTGTTCTCCTCTTTTTGTTGGTTTATAAGAGAGTCTTTGCTGTCTAAGACCAGTGCCAACTGTTGGATCATCCTGTGAGGAATAAAAATGTATAAAAAATATTTTAATATGAGAAACCTCTAAGACATGTCAGAAATATAATCATAGATATCTAATCTGCACTGTACATGTGCAGCAGGTTTTGTTTTAGTTAAATGTTAAGAACTTTACAAAGTTTTTCTCTGCATACCGTTTATATGTAGCTCAATCATACATATTTTCTTGACTGCAAAATTAATGGACACAACAAATGCCTCACACTGCAAGCTTACTGGGAATAATATATAGCAAAGAAAGAAAGAGTTTATGAAACTGTTGTAAACACGCTGTTAAACTACTTCATTTCAGAAGATAATAGGGAAAAGCGCAATTAGGATTATCTAGTGCATGTATGATTGAAATGGTTATATGTTTCTGAAAAAACTTTGAAAACAAGTTATAACAAAAGTCAGCGCTAAACATGCTCATACAAAGTTTCAATCCATCTGGTGCACTATACAATATGTGTTTTCAATATATATATATATATATATATATATATATATATATATATATATATATATATATATATATATATATATATACACATACATACATACATACACATACAGTACACTATATGGACAAATTGTATTGGGACAACCGACCAGTACATTTCAGTACATGAAGGGCTTTCTTTAGATACCATTACTGTTATAATTTCTTCTAATTTACCATAAACAAATTAGAAAATATAGTGAAACATTGAAAAAAGACTTTTTCTGACTTTTATTTGAAAAATAGTTTACTAATTTATAAAATCTAATCAAAAACCGGCTAAATAGATTCTAATATTTGCCCTGAGTTTAGAAATACCCAATGTTTTTGTTTGTTTGTTTGTTTGTTTTTTAAGTTATAGTGAATCAGCACATTGCTATTTCAAAAACAAATCTTCTCATTTTGGGCTCATGTCCTGTTTGGGACATCTTTAAAGTTGGCCAAATCAATCTACCCCATCAAACCATAAATTTTTGCAAACTAGACACCCCAGGGGCTTTCAAATGCTGGTATACACCTTAGTCAAAATTTGTAATATTTTTTTGGGGGGGTTTTCCCGCCCACATTGTACTTTAGGTGTGAATTTACAGCTCTTTGTATATGTTACTTCTAAACAACATGATACCACTTATGCATAGGTTTGTCTGGTTGCTTAGGGCTAAAAGGCCACATTTGGGACATGAGTAATTCAGTTTTTAAAAATGTGTTCAGCAACATCCCTGAGTACAGTGATACCACCCATGCATTGATTTGTTGGGCTGTTTGGGGCCTAAAGGGACACATTTGGGAGGTGCACATTTTTGTTTTAGAATTTTGGTCAGCCTGTCCCATATCCGATTTTTTTGAAGTCGGCTAAATTAATTTATCCCATAAAATCAGTAGACACTCCATGGGTATTTCAAATGCTGGTATTTGTAACTTTATTTTATGCCATTATTTTTGGGAAGATACATGACCAATTTTAGGACTTACTCAATGAAATACACACTTTTTTTCACCTACCTGAATCACCAGCTGCCAGTACGTAGGAGAGGGAGACCCCACTCCATCAACTAACCGCTGCAGCTGCCACCATGGAGGAGAGGGAGACCTCCCTCCGTCAGCCTCAGCTGGCACCACGGAGGAGAGGGAGACCTCCCTCCATCAACCAACCGCTGCAGCTGCCACCATGGAGGAGAGGGAGACCTCCCTCCGTCAGCCAGCAGCCGTAGCTGCCACCATGGTAGAATGGAAGACCTCCCTCCACCAGCCAACTGCCGCTGGCACAGAGGAAAAGAAGACCTGGATCCACCTCCGTGCGCCCTCTGATGGTAAGACCAAGAGCGCCTATACGGTCTTGCCACACTCAAGATGGCCACCAGAATCCACCGAACGGGAAGCGACGTCCGACTTTTTCTTGGCGCCAATACCTCTAATTGGTGCCTAGTCACTTCCCATCCTTTATAAACCCTCAGTGGGCATCAAGACTTTGCCCTCTGATGGTCATGCCTATGTTTCATAGTGCTACTTCTCTGTGCGCGTTTTGGTTTTGTCTTAGGTGTGTAACCTTGGCTTGTTCCTGTTTACTCTGTCCTCCGGATTCCTTACCTCGGGTCGTTTATTGTATTTCCTGACCTCTGGCACCCTGACCTCGGCTTGACTTTTACCTTGAACCGTCTGCTCCTTGTCCTACCTGCATCAGTGTCTCCAACTTCGCTGTGCGTGACAGTTTTGTCCTTTCTTTTACATTTTGTTGGAACTGGGTAGTTCCACTGATGGTGGCATCACTAGAGAATTATTTTTACATGTTATTACACCTGTTTTTTTGGTTTGTTTTTTTTTACTATTTTCTTTTACTAATAGTGATATAGTGATTAGTAAGCTGAGTATTTTTGACTTGCATGGTTGAATGCGGTAACTGTACTTAGCCAAAACAATAAAAATCACCTGTGGGAAGCTCCCCTCATCTGTATAAAGCAAACCCACAGACAGATGCAGCTACCTCCACAGCTTTCACCCATCCCACTCTTAGCAAGGTATTATTAACAGCCAAGCCATCAGGTACCACAGCATTTGGTCCAACACTGAGGACCGTAATAAACAACTGGAAGCACTATAGGAGTCATTCAAACAAAAGGTTACAAAAGGAATTACCTTTGTCTTCTTTCCCCCTCGTTTTATCTATAGGAAGCTCTAGAGCAGTCCTCCTACCACTTTCATGGCATTTTTGTGCCTTTTTCCTGTTTTTAAAACTATTTTTCTTCCCCTTCATTTGCCTGGAGGCTGTGTGGGGGCAATGAGCTTCTTCCTGCAGCATTGCTCAAGTGCAAAATGCCACAATTCTCTTGGGAATTTCTGATTGGTCCCTAGCTCTTAAGATGGAGCTAATTTTTCTTCAGAGCACCATTTTTAAAGTGGCCCTGGCATTTTTTGCTACTGGGCTGTTTTCTCTGTCCCAATATTTTTTGCCGCTTCTATTGTTTGCTACTGGTTAGTTTATTTTGCCTTTATTTGTCTTGCTGCCTGGCTTTGTTTTTTTGTTAAATCTTTCCCCTTTTTTCAGCTACTATCATCCTCAGCATCTAAGAGGTCACATTCTAGGTATGTGAGATAAGCCATGGGATTTTAGTTTTTCCTTAGCTAGGGAAAGGAGGGCATTTAAATTATTAGTCCACAGGTACCAGAGTAGGATCCCCAGCCGCACAAAAGGTGGAGCAAAACTCCCAGATGTGAAGCATGTAACAACAAGACAATCCAAGGGATGAGTCTTTGTGAAGAGTATCTCAAGGAAGCTGCAGGGACCGCCGTCACTCCTCCAGAAATTATGCTAGCCTGGATTATTTGGAGGTCCCAGAATCTCCGGACATTAGAGCTATTAACCATCTGATTTCTTCTGCATAAGAAAAAGGCAACTTTCCCTCATCATGATGCGTTTAGAGGTTTGTTCACAAAGGAGTGGGAGAAAAAGGTTTCTCTATCCAGTCGGGTCTCCAAGGTTTATCCTTTTATGGAGCAAGATTGGCTCTTCTGGGATTCAGCTCTAAAAATAGAGGCTGCAGTGCGTTTGCAGGCTGTTTAGCCTGCAATACTACTATTCGTGGATAATCTGGTTTCCTTTCGAGATCTGATTTCTGGTATGGACTATCACCCTCGCCGTAGCTTTGACTTGGTCCGTATTTCAAACCACTCTATAGCCTTTTCGGTGGCTGCTAAGAGAGCTCTCTGGTTGAAGTCATAAGTCCCAGATCCCCCCTCTAAGATTTGCCTTTTTTCCAACCCCTTTTACGGGGGAATATTTTTCAGAAAGAACCTGGACAAAATAATTAAATTAAGGTTTTTCTTCCCCAAGACAGCAGAAGGATTTTTTTCCCAGGGTTCAGTGTCAGACAGAAGAATCTTTAGGAACCCAGGACTTTTTTCGTTACACCAGACAATACATGCCTGGAAAGGAGTTTGCCAGAGGCCAACCTTGGAGATCAGGTCAGGCAGGTCCGGTTTGCAGTTTCAGAGTCAATGACATTTCTGAAGGTCTCTCAGTCCAGAGGTCTTGTGTAGGTCCCCTCTATTTCTTGTTCAGAACCCACCAGAAGAGTGGCGTCCTATCTTAGACTTTTACAGCTTAAACGGCTTTCTATGCACCAGGGAATTCAGAATGGAATCCCTATATTCCTTTGTCCTGGCAATACAACCAGGAGACTGGATGGGGGCTATAGACCTACTTTCACGTTCCAATTCTTCCTGCTCATCAGTGCTTTCTTTGTTTTGCAATAGCAGGGATGAATTATCAATTCTGAGCTTTACCTTTCGGTCTAAGCACCATAGTCAGTTCCATCAGGATCACCACCATCTCAACCATCATGCAGTTATTCTGAGCTGGGTAAAACAGGAACTCAGATGGTGGACATCTTTCTAGAGGTTTCCCTTTAGTCAGTATCTCTAGGGAGGTTGTTAAAACAGTTGCAAGCAGCACAAGTTGGGGTGCTCATCATCGAGATCATTACTTTCAGGGTCGCTGGCACTTCAGACTCGTGCGTATGTTTCCTCCAACATATTGGAGTTTAGAGCAGTCCTCATGGCTCTCCAACACCTCATTCGTAAATAACAAGACCGCAACCTCCTACCTAAATCACCAGGGTGGAACAAAAGAAAGCTGCCTTCTTCTACAAGCAAAATTTGATGGAAGTTTAAGTAACAGGTCCAGACAATTCAGTGGCAGACTTCCTGAGCACAAGCAAGTTAGATCCCGGGGTGTGGTAACTATCCACTCAAATATATTAGAGGTTTGTCAACAGATGGGGTCTCCCCTAGATAGACATCATGGCCTCCTTCAGGAATCATCTTTGTATTCCAGACATTTTGATCCCCTGGCCTCTAGACTCGGATGCTTTGTCAATCCCTTGGAAATTTAGCCTGGGTTAAATTGTTTCCTCCAGTTCCCGCTGTACTTTGCAAGATCCAGAAAGAGAAAGCCTCAGCATCCAGAACCTTACTCTGTCAGTACCCAATTGTTCCTCCCGCCCCTCAAGGTCTGCACTTGATGGCTTGGAGACTGAAAGATTGAGCCTTGCTGCAAAAGGGTTTTCTTCTGCAGTCATTCAGACTATGCTCCAAGAGAGGAAGCAGTCTACCTCTGCTATTTACTACAAGATCCAGTATTTTTTGCTTCTTGGGCCCATGAAGCTCAAGTCTCCCCTTCAGATCCACCTCTCCAGAAGGTTTTCGACTTTCCACAAATGAGGTTTGACAAAGGCCTCAGCCTAAACACACTGAAGGTGTAAGTTTCAGCCATCTCTGTCCTTTCCGGGGTTATCTGGGCCAAGGATAAGGACGTCTCAGGATTTCTCAGGGATGTTTTGAAGATCAGGCCTACGATCCAGCGTTTATCTCCCCTAACTTTTAGCCCTTTCAAACCAATCAAGTCTATCCCTATGTCTACTTTATCTCAAAAGATAATGATTTCATTAACCTTGGCCAGAAGGGTCTCGGCCTTTTCATTTGACAAATAATTTACCTTTATCCGTCCAGATAGAGTTGTGTTAAGACCGGTCCCTCAATTTCGTCCTAAGGTCATGTCCTTCTTCCACCTTAATCAAGAAGTTATTCTTTTCTCAGTAGGTGGATTGTCTCAGCCATCTGAAAGGCTCAGGGGGTCCAAGTGCCATCTATGTCCTCCTCCTGGACAGCAGCAGCCAAGGTGCCTCTTGACTCCAATTTGCATGCAGCAGCCTGGTCCTCATTCCAGACCTTTCTAAAGCACTGAATGTGGTTGCTTCAGAGGAGGCTCAGTTTGCCAATGTAGTCCTAAATTCATTTGGGACCTTGTCTCAATAAACGTCTGTTTTCCACAGTATTCCAGTTTGTTAGTGGTTATTTCACCTCCCCCCCTCTTTATTGCTTAGGTATTACCCATTGTCATAAATCAAGTACTTACTCCGGCCATCGTTCCCACGCTGAAACGCTGTCTCATGTCGTCTCTGCTCCTTCCCCGCTTACTGATACGGCAGCAAGCAGGGTCTCTCCAGCTACACGAGGGAGGGGGCGCTCCACCGTTGCCATGGCAACACGTTTCAAATTATGACGTCATTTTGGCGCCCAATATGAACGTATTTAGACGCTTCAGTCCCAGTATCCTTTGCTGAAGTATCAGTTGAAGTTAGATTCCTATACCGAAGCGTTCTCTGTGTTTTGACCCTTTGTGTACCAGACCCTATTCTCGCTTACCGACTTTTGACCACTTGCTGCCTGCCTATAACCCTTGCTTGTAATTTCGACGCTGCCTCCGCTCGTGCCCCATTGTACCTCGCCTGATTTTCCCGTGTGGATTGGTTCTTTGCGATTAGGAACCCTTTCGCTTACTTGCTCGCATATTGATCGTGACACCCATTTGTTAATGCTGCCATGTGTAGCCAAGAAAACAGATAATCCATACTTACCGTAATTTTCCTTTCCTGGCTTTACTCCATGGCAGCATTGCTTTCTCTCCCTCTTTTGCTTTTGGCCAGTCACTAGACCGGGGGTTTAGGGTAAGGTTAAGGGGGGGGTGTCTATTTATGGCCTCTGTTTAATTTCCTGTCCTGCGAGGAGGGGGGCTAACTCATATTAATGCTGCTATGAAGTAAAGCCAGGAAAGGTAAATTACGGTAGTTGATTCATTTTCAGTTTTTCATTGCACCTTTCTAGGTAATGGAACACTGCTTTTGTCACTTGATAGTACTCAGTATTTAAAAATTGGACTCACTTGTCTTTTTCAGTCAATGTGGCACAGTAATTCTTCTGGAGGAGCCTAGCCTCTGTCATTTCCATGGAGTATTCTTTTATTGTTTTTTTTAGCTCCATGCAATTTTCCTTCTCTGCTTCAACTAAGGCTGACAACCGATCTGCTTCATTCTTTGAGAGCCTGGCTTCCTGAAAGAGAATGAATATGTATATGCATGTTTATTTTGGTTTTATGTGCTTGACAATGGTGTCTTATCTTCCTATGCTGAAGTTACTAAGTTAAGTACTTCTAGATCTTCCTTGTTTGGACCAGCACATCCAAACATTTCCAACACTGACAAAGTTGTGACTGTTAGTGTTGTGTGCAAGGAGGATGGGTGCTGCAAGACAGGCTTGTCTGCAACAGACTGTCTGATAGCCCCTCTCCTCTCTACACAGCACACTATTGGGCAGCCCCTTCCCTGCAGACAAACCTGTCTGGCAGCACCTCTCTGCCTCCTCACACACAACACTATCCAATAGTATTGTGCATGGGTAGAATGTTTTGCTGCTGATTTCAGGGAATCAGTCTGGAAATAGAGACCACAATGCGGAGGATGCTGGGTAGTTAAAAGCAAAGGCAGCAAAGCTGAATCGGGAATCAGTAGAGCAGCCAGAGGAGCAAGCTGAGGGGATGAACCAGACAAGGATACAAGTACAGTAGAAGGCATGAACATAGGTATGTGTACAGGGACCAGTATAGGGATAAGGGCAGGAACAGATCAAGCTCTGAGTATACCTTTGGTACGCATGCATGTAGCCAGAAGCTGCACAGGAGAGATGGAAAGCCATCTTTCTGTGCAGCTGACGTCCTCACCTACTGTTATGTGACATTGCTTCCTCCTAAATCATGAACATTCAACATTTAACATGCTAACAGAGGCCTGTAGTGTCTGAGCTGTAACTTTTAATTTTTTTCAATGTCTGACCTCTGGGTGAATGTTACAGGGTTATATAGTTACATAGGCTTAAAAAAGACATGCGTTCATAAAGTTCAGCCTTTCCCACATCTGTTAATTGCTGTTGCTGTCGATCCAAAAGAAGGCAAAACAAATCCAGTTTGTAGCTCTTTCCAATGTTGCTACAGACTAGGAAAATAAAATGCCTTCTTGATCCCAGAATGGCAGTCAGATCTTTCCTTGGATCAAGAAGCTATTTCCCCATAATTTAAAAATGATGTCCCTGAATATTATGTTTTCATTAAGTATTCATTCAGTTGCTGTTCAAACGTCTGTACAGACCCTTTTACTTTGCCTTAGACTGAATCTTCTTTCTTCCAATCTAAATGCGTGACCACGTGTCCTATGCATAGTCCTGTTTATGAATAGATTTCCAGGCAATGGTTTGTATTGACCCCAAATATATTGGTATGATGCTATCATATCCCCTCTGAGGCACCGGTTTTTATAAGCTAAAATGATTTAAATTTGATAACCTAACTAAAGTGTTCCTTTCCTTTTATTCATTTGTAGCCCCCCTCTGCACTTTTTCTAGTGCTATATTCTTCTTAAGAATAGGTGCCCAAAATTGCACAGCATATTCAAGGTGTGGTCTTATCACTGATTTATAAAAGAGGCACAATTATATTTTTATTCTGCAAATTGATGCCCCTATTTCTACATGGCAATACCTTATTGGCCTAGTTGTTGTTGCCTAGTTTACTGTCTGTAACAATTCACAAATCCTTCTCATTTGTTCTGATCCCTAATTCACTACCGTTTAGGGTGTAAATTGCTTGTGCATTCCTTACCCCGAAGTGCATAACTTTGCATCTGTGAGCAGGGCTCTCTCCACCTAATGTATCGGTTTGTCTTAGTCTGTCAATTCTCATCTTGTCATACCCCTTGAATATATGTATTGTATTATGCTTTGTGTAAATTGTTGGCGCTATATAAATAAAAAATAATAATAATCTGCCATTTGTGTGCCAGTCCCCCAGTCCCCCAATCTAAATCCCTCTGCAGCAAAGTAATATCCTTCTCACACAGTATTACTTTATAGAGTTTAGTCATCAGGCTCGTTAGTCCCGGTGGTGGTTTGGACATTCCCTTTGGAAGGAAGCATCCCACCACTGCCACCAACGTGACCTGTACCTGTACCCCGACTGGGTAC
Organism: Spea bombifrons; assembly: GCF_027358695.1. Lineage (NCBI taxonomy): Eukaryota > Metazoa > Chordata > Amphibia > Anura > Pelobatidae > Spea > Spea bombifrons. The sequence continues at coordinate 16,258,251 of NC_071092.1, read as the reverse complement.
TCCAGCCAATCGTTGCTTCCTTCTCCCTATGGCCACCGGGATACCAGTGATTAACCCCTTCACCGCCAGACAGAACCAGCGTTGCAGAGAGAAGGGGTGATGCCGCTGCAACATGGCTGCTTTACCACTGTGGCTAGCCGAAGCTGAGCTACACCGTATGGCTATTGTGCTGAAAAGGACAATAAGGGTTCATAGCAGCCCACCCCAAGCATCAGATGGCACTCATGTTGAGGTTAAAACAGGACTCCCTTTATTTGGAAACACACAGCCTTATATACAGTCTGACAGTGCAAGGGACATAAATCACATTAACATATTCCCGCCCTGCCCGGACAGCCCGGCGCCATACTCCGGGCACCAAACCCCGCAATGTCTGTATAACCTTAAGCCGTCATTCTCACGGTGATCAGATGGATAGCTCAGGGTCCTGAGGATATCCTGTCCAAAAAGCGACGTGATCAGCCAAGGGGACCCCGAGCAGCAGCAGTTCAAAATTTCCCCGTGACGGACTGCGAGGTAGACGGCAAGCGTACGGTAATGAGGGGTTAAAGTTCGGGGGCAGGGCATGTGAAACACGGACAGGGTAGGACGTGAGGGAGAACAACGGACAAACAATAATCACCACATATACTGAGATATACAGAAATCAAACAATAACTAATATAGATGGTACCTATTAACCCTGGGCCGTCACATCTGCAAACATGGAAACATGACTTTCAACGCCTATTGCAAGATCATTTATAAAAATGCTGAATAAAATTGGTCCGAGAACAGAACCTTGAGGGACACCACTTACCACTTCTGTCCAGCTTGTAAAATTACCATTTATGACAACTCTCTGTATCATTAAGCCAATGTTCTACCCAAGAACAGGAATTTTCATCTAGACCAATTTCTTTCAGTTTGAATACTAACCTATTGTGTGGAACCGTTTCAAACGCCTTGGCAAAATCCAAGTAGATTACATCTACTGCGACACCTTGATCTACACTTCTTTGTAGAATGCAATTAAGTTAGTTTGACATGACTTATGTTTCATAAAACCATGCTGATTTTTGCTAATAACACTGTTCTTCCCAATGAATTCCTGAATATTATCCCTTAATAACCCTTCAAATACTTTCCTAGCCACAGAAGTCAAGCTCACAGGTGTGGGTAAGGCTGAACTGTAACTATATAATAACCTTCCCAGTCTACAACTGGCCCTATGTCAAGAATGTCATTAACTTTGTATTTTCATACCATTAATGAAAGCAGGACCATCAGAATGGACCTGGATGGAGGAAACAGGATCATGAATCCATAGTTTTAATAATAATCAATAAAAAAACAGGGTCCAATTTCTACAAAGCTGGTAAGTCAAAGTGAAACGCTACAGGATCATTTAGCTGTTAGTTAAATCACTGGGCCTTGTGACTTTGCCCTTAGTTGGTGATGCCTTGTGCATAGTCCCTGCTTATCCAGTTGGACCTTTTTTTTCTTTTTTTTTTTTTTTGACCCGGCTAGTCCAGTGACATTGATCCTGCATCAAGATTTGGCTTTAGCATTCCTGACTTGATAGACCCGCTGTCACGTTCTACCCAGGCTGCAGAGCTGCATATCTGTTTTGCTTCAGTTTCTCTGTTTTGCTTTAACCCATTCCTGGATTTCCGTATGCTCTGTTCTGGTCTTCCATTCCTTGCTTTTAGTTCAGCTCTGTTTCCTTTATAAGGTGTGCCCCACCTGTGTGTTCAGTTTGTCTCAGTCTGCAGTCTACAGGTATGTCTCTTATTGTTATGTGTTTGGGTTTCATGTTTGGTTTGTTTCGTACCACTGTCAGCAGGGAGTGGTGTATGGGAGTGGTGTATGGGAGGGGGAGGAGGCAGAGTGGTGTATGGGGGGGAGGCAGAGTGGTATATGGGAGGGAGGAGGAGGCAGAGTGGTGTATGGGAGGGGGGAGGAGGGAGAGTGGTGTATGGGTGAGTTATAGTGATGTATGGGGGTGTAATGCATTTCAGGGAGGCAGAGTGGCATATCTGGGGGAGTTAGAGTGGTGTATAGGGGGAGGTAGAGTGGAGTATGGGGGGTATAATGAATTTCAGAGTGGCATATCAGTTGCATATCACTGGCATAGAAAAAGTATAAGGCATATCAGGGGGCACAGTGGAATCTCTGCCATACAGCAGGTATAAGGCATATCTGGGGGCAGAGTGGCAAGCTGGGGGTCAGATGTGCATAACTGGGGGCAGTTTGGTAAATCAAAGAAAATATAAACAAGGCTTTTTTCTCATAGTTTTTTATTACATTATTTTAAATAAAATACATTTTTTTATCCAATCAATCGAAAAACTAATTGTTAGTTGCAGCCCTAGAAGTAAGAAAACGTGCCACTGATCTGGAGACCCTGATTGCCTTTGTCACATAGTCCTTCGTCTCAGAGACCTGTACTTCATTGGTTGATGGCAGACGAGCCCCCTGCTGGCGACCAATAGAGTCGCTCATACAGACTTTTAAAATCCTGGTGATGCAACTTGGCCAGGAGAGACCACTGGTCTCCCCGCTCCAAGAGTTAAAAGTTCGTACGAACGACCAATAAAGACCTTTAACTCTTGGAACAGGGAGACCCCAGGCCGTGCGATGCTGCGTAGATAATGGGAGCGAAAGAAATCGGTAGGTTCGTCATCAGGAGTTCAACTTGAAGCAGGGAGACAGGCCAAGTTCCGCATCAGGAGTTAAAGGGTCGCCCGAGTGAGCCTATTGGTCGCCTGCAGGGGCCTCCTCTGGCATCAACCAATTGGTTGATGCCAGAGGAGGCCCCTGCAGGCGACCAATAGAGTCGTTCGCACGGCCCTTTAACTCCTGGCGGCGAACCTATGGATTTCCGCTTCCGTTAACCCCTGTGATGCTGCGTATACGTTTTGCATGTTCGCCCGAATACAAATGCACAAGTCTAGTTTTAAATGTCAGTTGCCGCAGCACTGACCATTTTTCCAATTTACCTAAATCATTTGGCTTAACCCTCCAGGAACATCCACCCTGTTGAAAATCTTTGTGTAATAAAAAAAATAAATCAGCTAAGGCAAGTGACTAAAACCACAAAACCATGTTCCAAGAAAACTAAAGCCCGACACCCTATCTCATAGGTTTCTGTCATGGAAGAAAAGCCTTAAAAGGTACAACCAATTGTCTGATTATAAGATGACCTCGATTATAAGACGAGGGGTTTTTTTAAATGCTCTGAAAAAAACCTTGTCTTATAATCAAGCAAACATGGTACATATGATTTTAGTGACATTCAGAGGAATGTCTGATCTAATTCAGCTATTTAAATTCAGTTACATACTACTCACTGTAACATGGCTCTGTCAGCTTGAGACCAGTAAATTTGGTCCCAGATTAGATATGGACACCTTTAAACCCTGTTGATCTTCTTTGTATCAGCAAGCGTGCAGACTTGCTTTACCTAAATCAACATTATGTGATGATTCTCAAAAAATGACTGCAGTCATGCTTATGACTAACTGGAAGAGATGGATAACTTAATTCTGTATATGGAGCATAGATTTATCTGCTCAACATAAAAAAAACCTTCAGTCCTATGTTCTTTTTTTTAGGTTTCATACATTTTAGCATTTGTATATGTGTTTAAGGGATAGCTTACTGTCCCTGAAAGTACTCTGTGCTATTTTCTGTACATGCACACATGCAGGGGCGTTCCTAGAGTATTTGGCACCCGAGGCAGATCCTGTATGTGGCACCCCCCCACAAAAAAAATTGACGTTGGCAAGAAAATGTATTTTGCAAATTTTTAACCGAATGTCAACTGGAAAAAAATAGAAATCTGAAAAAAATAAATCACCATAAATACATTATGCTAATTCTGCCCCTGAAGAAGCCTGCTGTGCCACCTCTGCCCCTGAAACAGCCTGCCTGTGCCACCTCTGCCCCTGAAACAGCCTGCCTGTGCCAACCCTGACCCTTAAGCAGCCTGCACGTGCCACCTCTGCCCCCATAATCAGCATGCCTGTACCACTTCTGCCCCCTAATCCTCCTGCCTGTGCCACCTCTGCCTCCCCTAATCAGTCTGCCTGTGCCACCTCTGCCCCCTAATCAGCCTCTCTGTGCCCCCTCTGCCCCCAAATCACCCTGCCTGTGCTATTTCTGCCTCTAAACATTAACTTACTACTAACTTACTAATTTTCATTCACCCACTCACCCATTTACTGAGCCATTGACGGAAGTGCAGCATAACCCCTATTACTATACACCAAGCCAGACATTGATGTGGTAGGCCTCTGCCCCTAAAACCGCCAGCCTGTGCCACTGCTGTCCCTGAAGCAGTCTGCATGTGCCACCTCTGCACCTGAAACAGTCGGCCTGTGCAAAGTCTGCCCCTGAAACAGCCTGCCTATGCCAACTTTGCCCCTGAAACAGCCTGTCTGTGCCACCTCTGCCCCCTAATAAGCCTACATGTGCCACTTCTGCCCCCCTAATCATCCTCCCTGTACCACCTCTGCCTCCCCTAATCAGCCTGCCTGTACCACCTATGCCCCCTAATCAGCCTGCCTGTGCCATTTCTGCCCCCCTAATCACCCTGCCTGTGCCATATCTGCCCCTAAACATTAACTTACTACTAATTTTCATTCATTCACCCACTACCTAATATTTATTCATTCACCCACTCACCTATTTACTCTCCCACACCCCCTTACCTCTCTTGCAGATTTTACTTGTCCGGGGGCCAGCCATGCAGCTTACGGCTGTGGTGCCCACGCACTGTATGAGGAAACTCTTTTCGCGACCAGGTTCCTGCTCCCCCTGCGCGGGAAAAATGCTTCCTCATGCAGTGCCCGGGCCAAAGATGAGTGGCACCCAGGGCGGACCCCCCCCTCTTTAGGTATGCTAGTGCATGTATTTGTGTTATTCATACCTGCACTAAATTACCTTCTGATTTACTTTGAAGGGTTACATTATTTTAAATGTCCCCTTTTACCTCTAGCAAAACCTGAATCTTGTTCTTCAGAAGTTCCTGAACATGTTCTGTCTCCACTTGCTTTTGTTCAAACTGTTGCCTGAGTTCAACTTCATTGTAGCTTGTGGGATTTTCAGCAGCAGAACTAAAAAAGGCAAAGATGATAAATGCAATTATTCATAAGTACTCACTAAAATTAAGTATTTGTAAGGAGAGTTTTGCTAGTAGGCTACACTATATTTTCTGCACAGCTTTGCATTCATTTATAGTTTCCTACTGCATAAAATGCTGCATTTAAAATTATATTAAACAAAAAGCTGGTACTACTCAGCAAATCAGCATTACCCAGTGAAGTTTTCTGTGGTTCACCCTGGCGTCTTGCTTTGTTTTGCTCAGAAGCGACTACTGATTGTAAGTCTTCACACATGAATGTATATATTATTGCCATTACAGTTAAGAAGAAACAAAATATTGATTTTTAGGTTTGTTAAGGGTTAGAGGTCTTGACATTTTTTTGAAGCCAACAGTGTTTTCTTGCTTGTAGATTAGTAAGTGATACCTATTTTGTTGCTTATGCTATTTTGTTGCTTATGCTTATATGAGATTTGTTGATGCAGTATATATTTAGCATTAACACTTTATAATTGATTGTTCTTATCTGCAAGAGTTAACTCTTTGGATGGCCAGCAGTGTTAAGGAGGAGGAAGGGATTGAGTAGGGGAATGTTGCCTCCTCTTTCTTTCCCTTTCTTTGTTCCCTTTTCTCTACTTCACCACTTTCCCCTTTGTTCCTTCTTCTGTCCTTCTCATCTTATAAATATTTCATAGATTTTAGTTGGATTTTGCTTGTTTCTTTGCTATTTTGTCTCTCCCTGGTCTCTAAGTCAGCAATGGGTCAGTGTCAAGAAAACACATACAGAGTACCATGCATTCGTGGCCACAATTTCGTCAGTAGGGTATCCTCAGATATCCTTACATACAAAGGATCCTCCTCGCCATGTTTCCTTCTCTGCCCTCCTCTCTGCAGCGAGACACCACCCAAAAACCCATAAGCATCCTCTCTTCATTATCACACCTGAAAGCAAGGCCTCCCCGGCAGGAAATCAAACCCCAAGATACTCACCACTATACTAAGGAGGACTAGTTTTCTACTCTCCAAAAGCCATAAATAACACCTTCCTCATCCAAATCAACTTCCTCATCCAAATCTCTTACGGAATCAACATTAGAAGAATGATAAAATCTTCAAACTAGGGCTGCAACTAACGATTATTTTAATAATCGATTAGTTGGCCGATTATTTTTTCGATTAATCGATTAATCGGATAAAAAAATACATTATTTTAAATTGAAGAAAAATTGCAATAAAAAACGTACAATTTACACTTTCATCTCTTTATTGCAATGGCCTCTCTCTCTCTATTCACCTTCTTATTTTACTGACATAATAATAAAAGCTACAAGAACCCAAACACAGTGCTTCTCAAACTAGGTTTTAATACAAAGTTATTAGTAAATATTAATTCATATGTTAACTATTTTTCATATTTAATAAAAACTGAGAAAAAAGCCTTGTTTAAATTTTTTTATTTACCAAACTGCCCCCAGTTATGCACATCTGACCCCCAGCTTGCCACTCTGCCCCATATATGCCTTATACCTCTTATATGCCAGATTCCACTGTGCCCCCTGATATGCCACTGTGCCCCTGATATGCCTTATACTCCTTATATGCCAGTGATATGCAACTGAGCCCCCTGATATACCTTTTACCCCCAGATTTGTTTTATGCCCCCCTGATATGCCTAATATCGATGTCTTATACCCCCTATATGCCACTGAGCCCCCTGATATACCTTTTACCCCCAGATATGTTTATGCCCCCTGATATGCCTAATATCCATATGCCTTATACCCCCTATATGCCCTAAAAATTCATAATACCCCCCATACACCACTATAACTCACCCATACACCACTCTGGCTCCTCCCCCTCCCATACACCACTCTGGCTCCTCCCCCTCCCATACGCCACTCTGGCTCCTCCCCCGCCCATACACCACTCTGGCTCCTCCCCTCCCATACATCACTTTGCCTCCTCCCCCTCCCATATACCACTCTGCCTCCTCCCCCCCATACATCACTCTGGCTCCTCCCATACTCCACTCTGCCTCCTCCCATACATCACGTTGGCTCCTCCCCCTCCCATACATCACTTTGCCTCCTCCCCCCTCCCATACTCCACTCTGCCTCCTGTGAACCTCCGTTTCTGACAAGACACCAGGGAGCCGGGTAGAGAGGCAGAGTGGCGTATGAGAGGGGGAGGAGCCAGAGTAGTGTATTGGAGGGTGGCTCCCATACACCCCTCTGACTCCTCCCCCCTCCCATACACCGCTCTGCCTCTCTACCCGGCTCCGTTACTGAAGGCACTTTCATTGCAGCTTCATAGAAGCCACAGTGTAAGTGAAGGGCAGTAACGGAGTCTGTCTGTGCGATGCAGACCCTCACCGGCCATCAGAGAGGATGATTCTCTGTCAGCCGGTGGGGGTCTGCATCGCACAGACAGACTCCGTTACTCACCTTCACTTACACTGAGGCTTCTATGAAGCTGCAGGGAAAGTGCTTGTCAGTAAGGGTGCCGGGTAGAGAGGCAGAGTGGCGTATGAGAGGGGGAGGAGCCAGAGTGGTGTATTGGAGGGTGGCTCCCATACACCCCTCTGACTCCTCCCCCCCTCCCATACACCGCTCTGCCTCTCTACCCGGCTCCGTTACTGAAGGCACTTTCATTGCAGCTTCATAGAAGCCACAGTGTAAGTGAAGGGCAGTAACGGAGTCTGTCTGTGCGATGCAGACCCTCACCGGCCATCAGAGAGGATGATTCTCTGTTAGCCGGTGGGGGTCTGCATCGCACAGACAGACTCCGTTACTCACCTTCACTTACACTGAGGCTTCTATGAAGCTGCAGGGAAAGTGCCTTCAGTAACGGTGCCGGGTAGAGAGGCAGAGTGACGTATGGGAGGGGGGAGGAGTCAGAGGGGTCTATGGGAGGGGGGAGAGAGACGGAAGTGAGAGACCGGCCGACAGTGAGGAGAATCCAGGTCCCCTGCAGCGTTGCGGGGGATCTGGATTCCGGTGTTATAATCCGATCTCTGTTTGAGGTCGGATTATATAAAGAGAGGAGTTTTTCAGAGCATTTGCTCTGAAAAAAACCTCTTTTTATAATCGATAAAAATCGGTCCGATTAATCGATGATGAAATTCGTTGACAACGATTTTCATAATCGATTATTATCGATTTTATCGATTAGTTGTTTCAGCCCTACTTCAAACACAATAACACTTGACAATTTATATGCTAAAATCAAATCTTACCTGGATAGTGGGTGTTATAAGCAGGGCCGGATTAATGTAGGGGCTTTTGGAGCTGCAACTCCAGGCCCCTAGCTAAAAATAGGTCAGGGCCAGACCGAGATTTCCTGGTGAGCTGGCTAGTTTGAGGGGTCGGCGGTGCAATGAACTGGCTGATGTGGCTGCATGACCGCCAGAGCGATCTGGGTTGATATTCGATTAACTGAATAGTGTATAAGGATAGCTAGGATGTAATTGGGTTTCCATTTGATACCATTTAAAATTTGTAGGAGGCTCATACTATCCTTAAGGTATGATTTGTTAGTTTGCACATTTGGTTGGATAGTATAAGCCTCCTACAAGTTTTAGGTAGGATCGTTATAAATAAATAAAAATACAAATTTTAAAAAAGGAAAAAAGTGGAGAAATTTTTTTTTTGTGTGCTTTAATCGTGTGATCGAGGCATGTGATCTTTGCAATTAACGCTCGTTTTTTGGGAAAAGTAATAATATAGAGCTGTTGTATTATCCACTTTGCAATCAAGTGCCTAGTGTCTAAGTTTATCTCTATTTTCATTACCTCAAAACCCTGTGATGATCAAAGTTCCCTTATCATCTTATATTCATTCTTTTAATTATATTTTCCTATGTACACAGATTGGATAAATATGTGTATTTTCTATTTCTTAATGTTGTTCTTTAAGTTAGTGTGTGTAAGCATGTGACTATGATGTCATTTAGGTGCCATATTTGAAAGCTTAACACACTATTTATATGGAGGTCTTTAGAATGCCTATTACACTTTGAAAAAGCCATTTTTGGGCGAAACCTGCTTTATCCATTTTTGCTTTTATTATTTAATAAAGCTTTGGATTATTCTTATTTTTGGACCTCCATTTTCGTTTTTATTCTGACCTTTATGCTGTTTTTTATTCTGATTTTTATCTCACTGGAGCTATTTCCTTGGTGGGGAAAATATCACCCATGCTGATAAGGATTGAGCAACCTGTATTTGCTCTCACAAATGTGAGTACTTTTTCATTTCTTTAAAGTCTATCCACAGTGTACACTAGGTCTTTTTTACTAGGTATCATTTATGTCTCTACATATCTACTGAAAATCTGTGACCTAAATATATCATCTGATGAAGCCACACAAACAAGAAGATCCACAGGCGGGGATTATACTGCCCATGCTGTTACAATAGAGCTATATTTAACTCTATATAGTGTAAGCGTTTCCTGTTATTATTCACCTTGACTCTATAAGACATACTGCACTATCTTTCCATTTTTCTTCAATTTACATATCTCCATCCCCTGGTTATATTATAAGACCCTTACAGCCATCATACCCTTAGGCGCGACCGCCACACCCATCCCAAAGATTCTACCTTCAAGCCAGATAGGAGAGATTCCTGGCACGGTTTGTGTTGCTGCCTACTCCTCCGTTCAAAGACTACTCCCAGCGCTGAACCATTTTTTTGTATTTGTATTCGAAGACTTATCCCTGGCTACAGGGCTGAGCAGCAGAAGATTTAAGTAATTTACGAAATCCCTTCGAGATAATAACATCACATACAGATGGGGATATCCAACTAGGTTAATAATACACTATGATGGGAAATTCACATACAAATGAGCAGATCCCTCTCAAGCCAAAGAAAACCTAAAAAATGTATAAGCAATAAATTGTTTGATCCCTTGGGCACTGTAGAAATAACTAATATATGTCAGGGTTTTGGCCTACCTGCATGGTTTTCCACCTCCTCGTGGTTTTCTGTTTGTTAGGTCACACCCACTTCCTCTCATAGCCTCTGAACCAAACTAACCCCTCCTCTTCCTTTAGGCTGTACCTATAAATGCTGAGCTGCTTCAGTTTCTGATTGCCCTTTTGCATTACCCGTGACTGCATTCTTTCTGTGTATATTCCACTCTGGTTCCTAACTCTTGTCTGATTTTCGGATTTGCGGATTTCCGGACTCCTGACCTTGGCTTGTGTGACTACCCATTCTGGCTCCTGAGTTTGGCTTGTTCTACGTTTACCCTTTTGTCTCTTGATTTTGATTTTTATCTTTTATTATTTTTGTCATCATTTTTAATACATTTGTTTACAAGTACCTTTCGCCTCCGTCCTGATTGAATGTTACCCTGACATTAAGAAAGGACCATGAATCCTGACGGAACTGGTATGAATCCTGTCCCTATGGTCGTTACAGGTTTAGACCAATCAAGCTGGATTAATTTGCTGTTGCACTGCAAACCCTCCTGGGCATTTGGAACCACCTGCGGCAGCGGCACTACCTATAGCTCTGGCATCTCCTCCTGTAGTCTCCACACTGGTCGTTGCAACCAAGCCAGTCGCCTCACGAGGCATGAGTGGTATGGCTCCCCTGCCCCAATGCTATGGAGGGGATACTATTCAGTGCCATAGATTCTTAACCAAGTAGGAATCTATCTTGAATTGATGCTACAGGCATTTCCCATCAAGAGAGCTAAGGTCAGTTTCTTGGTCACTTACAGGAGGCCTATAGGCCGGTCGTACAGAATTATGCAGAATTATTCTTCAATGTTCATGCCCGTTCCACCTCGATCCAACAAGATGCCAGAACTGCGTCTGATTATGCTGTCGAGTTCCGTACTTGGGCAGTGAAGGTCAGTTGGAACAATGCACCCACCCATTCCTCCATCTCCTCCCGCGTAAATGCTCTGTCAGAGGGTGTTGATCCCATGCAACTGAAGGCTACCTGGCTCTCTAAGGCGGAGAGAGCGCATGCCACAGAAGGGAGCCTCTATGTCTGTACTGTGGACAGAGTAGGTACTTACTACGTTCATGCCCTACACACCTGGGAAACACTCGCGCCTAGGGTTCTTCTGGGGAAAGACCCTAGGTGGGCTTTCTCAGTTCCCTATTTTCCATAAAGACAAACCTCTAGGTACAGTTATTTTTTCATGGGCAGCTTCCTTTCAAACAGCTCATAGACTCGGGTGCTGCAGATGCTTTCATTGACACCTCATTTGTGGCCAAACACCAAATACCAGTTAAAAAAAATGGGATATGCCCTTGGCCGTTAAGGCCATCAATGGAAGTGCTTTCCTGCCTTCAATTATTACTAAAAAAACCTGTTCCATTGTCTATGACCATTGGGGCTCTCCATCATGAGGAGATTAAATTCCAGCTGATCTCCTCGCCTTAATTCCCCATAGTTCTGGGCTATCCTTGGTTACAGAGGCATAACCATTCTCTCGACTGGCGTCAGTCCAAGGTTCTAGCTTGGTCACCCTCTTGCATAATGGAGTCTGTGCACAAAGTCATCAAGGTCTTATGTACCAATGCTATCCCAATGCTGCCTGAAGTGTACAGGGACTACTCTTACATCTTTGATAAAGTTTGGGCTGGTTTTCTACCACCTCGTAGGCTATATGACTGCTGTATGGAACTCCAGCCAGATGCTATTCCTCCTCTTGGCTACGCGATATCCGGAGCTGAAAATAAGGCCATGGAGGACTATGTGTCCAATGCTCTGGCTCAGAGACTCCTATGTAAGTCAATGTCTCCCGCTGGTGCCGGTTTCTCCTTTGTTAACCCCTTAAGGACAATGGGCGGTGCCTAAACCCATTGAAAACAATGCATTTTGAGCTCGTACATGTACTGGCTTTGTCATTAAGGGGTTAAAAAGAAGGGGGGGTGCGACCTAGACCTTGTATTGATTACCGTATTTGCTCGATTATAAGACGAGGTTTTTTTCAGAACAAATGCTCTGAAAAATACCCCTCGTCTTCTAATCGGGGTCGTCTTCTAATCAGACCTCAAATAGAGGTCTGATTATGAGACTAAGATCCAGATCCCCCGCACCGCTGCAGGGGACCTGGATCCTCCTGTCTCCCCCCCCCATTTAACACCCCCCCCACACACACACTTACCGGTGCTTCCTGCTGTATTGCCAGGGCAGCGGGTTGACGTCTAGACAACGTCCGCTGCAGCGGGGGTTGTCTGCGTCCGTCGCGCATACCTTCCCCGACTGTCAGAGATCTCTGACAGCCGGGGAAGGTATGCGCGACGGATGCAGACAAACCCCCGCTGCCAACTCCACCTCCTTCCAGGCTGCAGCGGAAGGAGACGTCAACCCGCTGCCACGGCAATACAGCTGGAAATTGGAAGCACCGGTAAGTAAGTGTGTGTGTGTGTGTGTGTGTTAAATGGGGGCATAGGGCATTTCTGGAATGCCTTATACCCCTATATGCCACTCTGGCACTTAGGGGGTTAAAATGCATATTATGGGGCAGAGTGGCATATAGGGAGGTATAAGGCATTTCAGGAGGCAGAGTGGCGTTAAAGCGGGCATTTAATAGAGCACTCCTGAAATGCCTTATACCTCCCTATATGCCACTCTGCCCCATAATATGCCTTTTAACCCTCTAAATGCCAGAGTGGCATATAGGGGTATAAGGCATTTCTGGAGGCAGAGTGCTCTATACAATGCCTTTTAACTCCCTTAATGCCACTCTGCCTCCTGGAATGCCTTATACCTCCCTATATGCCACTCTGCCCCATAATATGCATTTTAACCCCCTAAATCCCAGAATGGGATATAGGGGTATAAGGCATTTCTGGAGGCAGAGTGGCACATAGGGGGTCAAAAGGCATACCATGGGGCATAGTGGCATATAGAGGGTTAAAAGGCATATCATGGGCCACAGTGCCATATTGGTGTGGCAAGCCTGGGGGCAGATGTGCGTAACTGGGGGACAGGTTGGAAAATACAAGAAAATAAAAAACAAAAAAATATTTTTCTCAATCATAGCTTTTATTAAAAAAAATAGTTTACATGACTTAACATTTACTGGTAAAACTTTTTTCCTTTAGGGTCGTCTTATATTCAGGATTTTTCTTTTTTTCCTAAGTTAATATTCAGATTTTGGGGGGTCGTCTTATAATGAGGGTCGTCTTATAATCGAGAAAATATGGTATATAGGCCTGAATAAAATCACGATTAAAAATGCTAACCCAATACCCCTGATCACTGAGCTGTTTGATCGACTAAGAAGGGCCTGCATTCAACCGTAATAAAATAATTTAAAAAAATTTTTACCCCATCAAACCATATATTTTTAAAAACTAGACACCCCAAGGCATTTCAAATGCTGGTATTTTAACCCTTTCCATGCACTAATTCTACCACTAGCCTTTGTCAAACTTTAGGGTAGTAAAAAAAATGTTTCCATACACTTTGTACTTCAGGTATATATTTATCGCTCCTGGTATATGTCTGTGTCAAACAACACCCCAATATGTGTTCAGTAACATCTCCTGAGCACAGTGATACCCAACATGCATGGGTTTGTTGGGTTATTTGGGAGGTAAACGGCCACCTTTCTGAGGTGTGTATTTTTTTGCCATTTAGACATCTGGTCACTCTGTGCCAACGTCCCATACTTGGGACATCTTTGAAGCCGGCCAATTCGATTTACCCCATCAAATCATAAATTTTTTAATACTAGACACCCTATGGGCATTTATAATGCCAATATTTTAACTCTTTCCGTGTGGGAATTTTTTGGGAAGAAATAGCGCTAATTGTAGGACTTGTGCGTAAAAAACGTATACATATATATCTATTTGCACTTTTTTCATGACAGTAGGGATTTATTTTTAGATGTAATCATATATATATATATATTTTTTTTTTTTTTTGACTATACACTGAGGTTGTGTAGCCCCCTCTGAGGCTACACAACCTCAATGTATAGTTAAAAAAACGTCATTGCCTCAATGAAGAGGCAGGCTGGAATGCGTGATTGACAGACCAGTGACTTCAGTCACTGGCCTGTAGTTTAACCCACCGATCGCCGTGATTCACTGTGAATCACGGGGATCGGGAGGTTGTGAAGCCCCCCTGGAGCATTGCAGGCTTGCCTCAATGAAGAGGCAGCCTGGAATGCCCCTCACCCGATTTGCATCGGGTTCGGGGGGGTTGACAGAACAGTGATTTCAGTTACTGGTCTGTCGTTTAACCCACCGATCGACGTGATTCACTGTGAATCACGGGGATCGGGAGGTTGTGAAGCCCCCTCTGGAGCATTGCAGGCTTGCCTCAATGAAGAGGCAGCCTGGAATGACCCTCACCCGATTTGCATCGGGCTCGGGGGCGTGTTTAACAGATTGGTGATTTACATCACCGGTCTGTTGTTTAAACCTCCGATCTCGGTGATCGGAAGGTTTGAAAAACTTTTTTTTTGGTTTGCCTGGACAGCCTCACTTGTGATGCTTCCAGGAAAACCGCAATGCCGCCGATCGCGGCGAAAATGCCGCGATCACCGGCAAATATCGCGACCACGTACATGTACGGGCATTGTCACTAACGCATTGCATCATCACCCCGTACATGTACGTGGATTGTCGTTAAGGGGTTAAAGAAAATAAGAAGGAGGACATAACTATGTCCAACGTGTGGTGTGCCTATAAATGTTGCATGAGGGGTCAGTTGAGATGATTCAAGCCTCTATAGTCCCTATTCCAAAGCAAGATAAAGATCCCACGAGAGTGGCCAATTATCGGCCTATTTCATTAATTCATTTGGATACAAAGATACGCTCTGCTATACTTGCACATAGACTGAAGAACGTTATTCCTGACATTATTCATCAGGAGCAAGTGGGTTCTGTCCATTCTAGAACAGTAAATACCAACACTGGACCTCGTAGAACGCTCTATTTATCGAGGAGAACCAATGTTTGCCCTGTCAGTGGCTGCAGAAAAAGCATTCTACAGGGTTAACTGGGTCTTCTTAGAAGTTTAAAAAAATAATAATTTTGGAACTAGTTTGATAGCAATTATGGCCCTTTATACAAATCCTTCGGCTAGGATTATAGGATAAGGTTTTTCCTCAGAGATATTTGAGGTTAAGAACGGGACTAGGCAGGGGTGCCCACTTGCTCTATTACTTTATCCTATCATTAGAACCTCTGGCAGAAGACATCTTTCTATGATTATGTATCATTTGTAAAAACTCTTTTTTAGAGGGGGGGGGTGATTCATTTTAATTAAAACGCATTTAAAGCACTGATGGAATGCATGAACCACACTCTAAAAAATACAAAAACTACAAGCTGAAATAGGATACAAGATATATGTTTGGGACTCTTTGGGTTCAGTTCAGTCTCATAATGACATATCTTGCCCACTTTAATCTTTATTATTTATATCTAGAGGTATATTAATAACTTTAATTAAACATAATTAAAGCAGAGAAACACATTAGTCTTACCTTTTATTTAGTTACTTCTGGTACTGATTTTTTAAATTTCGAAAGAAGTATTTTTCTTTTCCTTAAGATAATACTTTAATTTGATTTTTTCATCTAAAAGGGTTAGACTTGTTAAGTCTGTTCAAATTAGCCAAAACCATATTTAATTCTGCTAACGTCAGCTGAAGGTAGATTAGGAAGTTAATTAAATAAAAAAAATAAATAGAAGGAGGGAAGTATGTTTAAGATGTCAAATGGTTATGCTTTTAAATAAGTTATTTCAAATATGATACCCCATTTCTGTTATGTACAAAAAATTGCTAATTTATATAAACATTATCTAAAGGAAAACAAAAGTTGAATGATAAAGTGGATAAAGCCTTAAAACATTCTTGGCACTATAGTAACACCAGGGTTGGAAAAGCTCCAACAAATTCAAATTTCAAAACCAGAAAAATAAAATAAAACAAATCAACTTTAATGGCCAAATTATCCCCCATACATACCAGTGAAGCATTTAGGGAATATTAAAGCTCACTATATAATTTATCAGCCCCAAAATACACTGCAAATCCTTAAAAAATGTAATTTTCCAAAATTATCAGAAAATAAATGTTTTTTGGGTAAATCATTGTTTCTTTATTTGTACTTTAGGGAGAGGGATACAGGAAGGAAGAAAGGGGGGACACAAATAATAAAAAAAAAAAACGTATAGCGACATTAAACACTTTTAACACTGGTTGGCATCAATTTGATTCATAAAAATACAAATCTGGTTCTTTATAGGCACATAGCAGCATAGAATAGTTAGTTGCGATAATTAACGTGTAGGTCGGCTTATCACCATAAATGGGATCGGAACGGGGGGGGGGAGTGCGAAGTTGGGGGGATGAAGTTAGGGTGGGAACGGAGACAAAGGGGGAAGCAAAAAGAAGAGAAGAGGAAAAGAAGGAAGAGGGGCCCGGGATTCCCACTCAGTCTTCCACCTAAGAATGCTATTTAAAAAGCAGCCTCCAGTCGGCACATCCGACCGATCAGCTTATAGGACATTTTCTGGTCTTTATTACTTATTGAACAGCAGTGTGCAAGGATGCAGACCTTCTCCCATTGTTCTGCCGTGAGGAGGACCTGCAGCACAGACTCCCACCTCCCCCTAAATTTCAGGGGTTCATTATACAAGGCACCTAGTATTAAGCTATATATTAGGGATATGCCATGAACCGGAGGCGTTACAGAGACACAAAGGTCTTCTAGCTCGGTAAAAGATCAATACCCATGCCAGGGGAAATCAGGGTTTTCTCTAACCAGAGTAAGGGGAGATGGCATGGTGGACAACTGTGTTTTCTGAACGAGGGAGTGCAAGACCCTGAGGGTGGCCTGGCCCATTGTTTGTGGTCTGAGCTGTGAGACCACTCTACTATGCGGAGCAGAGTCCACCATAAACAGTGAATTCCCGTAGAATGACCGGGAGCGAGATTCTACAAAGAGATCATCTGCACAAACAAGGATTTTATGGTGGGTCTTCCCTACTTGTACTCTGATATCAGGGTTCAACCGAATGGCCTGCAGGAACGGCTCCAGTGAAAGCACAAAGAGCAACGGGGACAGTGGGCACGCCTGGTGTGTCCCGTTCCAAATTTGGAAGGGGTCGAGTAGGGAGACATTAATACATATTCTCAAAGTCAGAGTTAGATACAGAGATTGGATTTAGGCCAGCAGTCCCGGACCAAAACCCATGTGATTAAGGGTGGCCATCATAAACGATCAAATGCTTTCTCTGCATCAGTAGAAAGTAGAAGAGTTTGGGGTTGCAGAATGTTTTGCATAGGGTGAACTAACGAGGGCATAAATTCCTATTTTGCATATCTTCCTTTACTCTCACCTACAGCAGCAAAGAAAGAGTTAACGTATAAAGTGAAAACAACCAATAAAACAGCACACAGGCCGGTGGGCAGATTCCTCTAACGGATCAGAGGTCTCAGCTAATCTGGTCTCGTCTAGAGATTTTGACTCACGCTTCGTCCGTGAGTGTTTTGTGGATGAGCCCCATCTAGCCTATCCCCAACATGCCTTGGGTTCGTCGCTGACCGCTCACGCGGCTTCCTTGACCCGACGGGTTCTTCCTTATTTGACTCCACCACAATGTGCCACCCTAGGGCCACTGAATGGGCACCCCCTGAGCATATTGCTCTTTATCTGCATAAATGGCTGCGCAAACCCCTTCCTATGGAGGTGCGCAATAAGCTTAGGGCAGAATGCCCTCACCCCTGCATACCAGATAAGGTAGCAGTTACTCCTGATTTCGACCCTAATGTGGTCGCGCTAATGTCCCTAAATAAGAGACTTTAGAAAAGGGACTTAAGTCTGCCCAGGATAAACTTCTGCAGGCTTCGCCCCTTGGCCCCAAACTCATACGGGATTGGGCCCTTCATGTGGTGTGCCTTCTGGGTATGCTAAAGTTGCCATTGTTACTGAACACCGCAAGGCTGCCCTACTCCTTATGGATCCCCGATTGGCTAAGCTAGGCACCAAGGATTTTGGCGTGGCCGCTAACAGCTTGCTCTTTTGGGACGCATTCATAAAAGAGCTGAATCGGCATGTTTCTTTGATGATCTCTTGGAACAAGGCCAAACTATCCATGAGGAAGGTCTTTCAGACTGGTCCTAGTTTTTCTGCGGGGCCGGGTCGCCAGCCGTTCATCGTTCCAAGGCTCCCGGGGCTTCCCTCAGACCAAGATGTCCTACAGGGCTCCGTTTCATCAAAGATCCTTCATCTTGCGAGGAGGGAGTAGAGGCGAGACTCTAGCGGATTCCCCAGAGGCCGCTCCGGAATCGGTAAGTCCGATTGTTTTTTGTCTTACTTCCCCTCCACGTATCGCGGGCAGAATATCTAATATTTTCAATAACTGGTTGTGGATTTCGTCAGACCTTTGGATGCTCAAACGGTCCAGGGTTTTCAAATAGACTTTGTCTCTCCCCCTCATCAGGTACGCAGGCCTCCTCCGATGCGCAGGTGCTCAGCTGATTGGGCTCTGGTGGAGTCGGAACTTCGCTCTCTGGGCCTCCGGGCCCTCAACGCCTTTGTAGTTTATCGCCACTTCAAGATGGAGGGGATTCATCTTTTAAGGGACCTTATGTCAGAAGGCGATTGGTTCACCAGGCTGGACCTCACGGACGCTTATCTTTTTGTCCCGACTCAACCAGACCACAGACGTTTTCTGCAGTTTCGTTGGGGCAGCCAAATTTGGCAATTCAAGGCTCTACCTTTCGGCCTCAGTTCAGCCCCTTGGTACTTTACACAGCTCCTGAAGCCGGTTATGGCATTTTTTCGCTCCAGGGGCATCAGATGCATTGTCTATCTCGACAATATTCTGCTTTTTCCCAGATGCCGGGAGACCCTTCGGGTCCAGATAGACTTTGTGGTTTAGACTCTCCACCAGCTCAGTTTCCTGGTCAACACGCTCAAGTCCGAGCTGTCCCCAAGTCAGCGTATCCTCTTCTTGGGTTTTGAGATAGATTTGAAAGAGGCCATGCTTTGACTCGCAAGGTCCAAGATCATCTTCGCATGGATTCCTGTTCGCTCCATCTTCTGGCGCGAGTGGCGGGTCTCCTCTTGTCGTCTATTCAGACGATATTCCAGGGTCCCCTTCATTACCGCGCCCTGCAATGCCTCAAGGCTCAACATCTGCGCAGGATCCCGTTTTACGACCAGCCAGTTTGGCTGATCCCCGAGGTACGCCAGGAACTGCAATGGTGGCTTCATCATATTGAGGCATGGAACGGTCGGGCGATCTTCAGTTCCCAGACAGATTTCATCCTCAAATCTGATGCCAGCATGCTAGGATGTGGTGCAGCCTCCAGTACAGAGGCGACCAGAGGCCTCTGGTCTCTGGAGGAGCATTCTCTCCACATAAACTGTTTGGAGTTGATCGCAGGATCGTTCGCGGTCAAGAGCCTGGCCAAGGACCGTATGAATTGCTGCCTCCTTCTCCGGATGGACAACAGGCAAAGTATCTCCCGGGTGTAGAGAACCTCCTAGGGGACTGGTTTTTGAGACATTGGCAGGACGCAAGCGTCTGGAGGCTCCATAGTCAAGCATTCCATCGCCGGAGGGGTCCCCTGCACCTAGACCTATTTGCGTCCAGGAGGATTTCTTCAGTTGGCTTCCAGATCCTGAAGCTCGGGTGATAGACGCCTTCACCCAGGTTTGGCCTAGGTCGGGCGCTTATGCCTTTCCTCCTTTCGCCATAATTTTGAGGGTTATCCATCACCTGCGTCAAGCCGGGGGGTCTCTTGTTCTGGTGACCCCCCTTTGGCACTCGCAGCTGTGGTTTCCATCCCTGCTGGAGTTGTCAATTCAGGACCCCTTGGCTCTTCTGTCCCTGCCATCTCTCCTTACAGGCCCAGAGGGTCAAGCCCAACCGCTCATCACGGAGGGCCATTTGCTGTTGGTATCATGGACGATTTCAGGGGACCTCGATCAGGTTCGGGCTTATCAGAGGCTGCTCAGTCCCTGCTCCGAGTCTTGGGCGCCGGGTACCAGAAAGTCTTACCAGGCAGCTTGACGAAGCTGGGCTGCTTGGTGTGTGGGACAACAAGTGGATCCCCATTCAGCCCCTCTAGACTCGATCCTACTGGACGGTGAACGTTTTTCGTCCAGCCATCTCCTTCGGCCACATTCGCTTCTACGGTGAGTCTGTCGGTAAGGCTCCTCTGGTGTGTCGTCTCTTGCGGTGTATCCGTTTATCCAGACCTCCGGCTCCTCGATACGAGTCTCTGGGGGACGTAGCTGTGGTCTTGGATTTTCTTCGGGCTTGTCCCGATAACGAGTCTCTTTGTCTTCTGCAGTTATCGGCTAAGCTTACCATCTTTCTGTGTCTTTTGTCTTTTTCGCAAGGTGTCTGATGTTAGGGCCTTTGACACTAACGCAATCTCTTTTTCTCCTAAGGGAATCCTGTTTCAGATCCATAGGAGGACCAAGTCTTTATCCTCTTCTGTGTCATACCCGTATCTCCTTGACGATCCCAAGCTTTGCGTTGCTCGGTGTGTTCGTACTTACCTTTCTCGCACTTCTCCGTTTCCCAACTCCTTATTTCATACGTTCAACCGTTTAAGGCAGCCTGGTGCCCAAATAATTATAATTTTAATAAAGATAGGAGGCAAGTATTTTCCCTCCCTTCCCTCCCTATGGGCGTATGGTTCCTTTGGGTGAGTATGTCCTGCAATGTTTGTTTTTTTTCTCCTGTCTGTTTCTGGTGAATTGTTTGGTCTGCATTTGATGACCGCTTGTATGTGGAAATGTTTTCTTGTGCCTTTGCTGCCTATTGCTGGGATGTGGTCCTGTTATGTTTTCTTTTTTCTTTCCAGCTTGAACGCATCTCCATGCTGTAGCTGTTGCAGTTTTTTTTTCCCAGTTGAGCTGCCTCGTCGCCCTACCTGTGAGGATTCTCATTCTGATTCTGGTTCCAGTTGAAGTACACTTTTCGGTTTTGGTTCTACATCAGAGGAGGGCTGACGTTCTTCGGCTCCGGTTCACAGTGGACGAAAGAGGAATGTCTAAGGGTTTTATATATCACCTGTGTGCTGTTTTATTAGTTGTTTTCACTTTATACGTTAACTCTTTATTTGCTGTTGTTGGTGAGAGTAAAGGAAGTTATGCAAAATACTTGCCTCCTGTCTTTATTAAAATTATAATTATTCGGGCACCAATGCTAGAATAATTTCCAATTGTTTCATACAATTGGCTAGAATTTTAGCGAACAATGTCAAATCTGAGTTGAGAAGGGAGATTGGATGATAACCACATTGTTCAGGGTCTTTGCCTTCTTTGGGGATGAGGGTGATTGAGGCTGCCATTGTGTGGTCATGAATACGGCCACCCTCTAAAATAGAATTAAAAGCTTCTACAAAATGTGGGTCCAAGAGCTCTTTAAATTTGGAATAATATTTCAATGGAAATCCATCAGGACCTAGGCATTTCCCGTTCAGGGAGGATTTTATGGCCAACATCCGGAAGAGTAATCAGGGTGTCAAGAAATGTAGCCTCCTCCGCTGACAGCCTCTTATGTATTGTCTTCTCTAGGTACTCTATCATCCTCGCTATCTTGTTAGTGGAAGGTGAGCCTTGATCGTTCGGGTGAATGTTATACAGGCAGAAGTAGTAGTCCAAAAAACTGGGAAATATCTGAGTGGAGAAAACACACTTGGCCACTAGCTGAGCAGATTTTGGGAATATAAGTGGGTTTCCAGGACTGACAGAGAGCCCTCGCTAAGTATTTCCCAGTCTTGTTTCCAAGTTTATAGAACATTGCCTTTGTCCATAGAAAGGCTCTATGTATTTTCCGGTTGAGAATGGTCGCTAATTCCCTCTGCAGTGTTAAGAGCTGCTGCAGGTCATCCCCCGACATGGAAGCCTTGTGAGTCTGCTCCACCAGTGCTATTCGTCCGCATAGTGAATCCACCACGTCTGTCTCAGTGCTTCTGCGTTGGAAACAGATATGTATAACATGCATCCGTATGACGCATTTGTGAGCCTCCTTAATGGTCAGTAAAGGGAGTTTTTTTTTAAGTAATGGGTAAGAGCCTGGGACGTGTCCACTCTGACAGCCGCATCATTCAAAATGTATTCATTGAGGTGCCAAGAGTGTTCAGAAGGACGAGTGAGGGGTGAATCTAAGATCAGGGTCACATGAGCGTGGTCTGACCACTTAGATAGTCCTATATTAGCCCGACGCAAAAAGGGAGGTAAAAAAGGAAGGAAAAAAATAGTCAATACGGGAGTAGGAATTATGTGGTACAGAAAATAACGTATAGTCCTTACCAGTGGGGTGCAATGCCCTCCAGCAATCAACTAGTCTGTGTGTCATGAGGAGAGAGGTAATCTTCCTCAATACGTGACGAGGAGTCCGCATGCTGCCCAAGGAACTATCAAAGGCAGGGTGCAGGGCCACATTAAAGTCTACCCCCAACACAAGAACCCCCTCCTGGAAGTCAGTTAATTCTCGCAGAAGAGTTCGAAACGTGATATTTTGACAGTGATTGGGCAGGTAGACATTAAGCAAAAGTATATTTCTGATGTGCAATAGTCCCCTACACTAACAGATATCTCCCACCTGGGTCTATGTGTATGGCTAACTCCTGAAAGGGCACATGTCTGGAGACGAGAATGGCTACCCCCTTAGTTTTTGCTAGTGGGTTACTACTGAAAAAGCCGGTGGGATAGTACCGGTTGGTGATCTTGGGTATACAGGTCCCTTGAAAGTGTGTCTCTTGCACAAACGCAACATCAATCATTCCCCGCCTCAATTCATGTAACAAGTTAGAACGCTTTTCAGGGATATTGAAACCTCGGTCATTAATGGAGAGCAGACTGAGATCCACATGTGTGGGGGGGGTGACATAGTGCGGAGGGTCACCGGGTAATAGGAAGGAGATGGAGAGAGGAGCAAGAAAGTGCAAGGGGAAAATGACAGGGAAAAAAAGGGGGGGGCGGAAAAGGACGGCTGAGGTGGTAAATAGGGGGAGGGGAAGAGGAAAGAGGGATGGGTCAACAAAAGGCCAACAGGCCGTCAATAACACAAAGCACGCCTGCCAAGACTACCAGACAACCCCCTCACAGCACCGCGAGGAATGTGGCCACTCAAGGGGTGTTACTGTGTAGGGGAGATGTCTACCACACTAAAAAGGGTAGAGATGTATTCGAAGATACAGAGAAACTAGCTAAGAGTCTAAAACCAAACTGTTGAACAGGTAAACAATAAACAGATAAACAAAGGAACAATCTGCGCGTTGCCACCCGCAACAATTTATTGTATAGTATGAGTGATCTTTGGGAAGGGGAAGAAAGAAAAAAAAAGGGTCGGGTGGGGAAGATATCGAGATACAATATCCATGGTCTCATAATAACAAACAAGGGTATATCCTATTTCACATTTTTGGGGGGTTCGGACAAGACACCAAAGGCTCGTGAGCAGATGTGCACAAAGCAATAAATACCAGGTGAGCCGAGCACCCACACCTCAGGAGGGAGCCATGTGCCACATTATGAGAAAGAGAATGTATGCACCCCAGGGGTGGCACCCACAGGACGCAGGTGCAAGTGGCGCATGCTCAGCGTTAGAGAGGGAAAAATAGTGCATAATGCATCACATTCAAGTGCAATAGTAGTAAGCAGATATCGGAAACCATATAACAGTCTCTCAGACCATTTTGCCGGACAAGTAAAACCCGGTATATAGTAAGTAGTGTACATTGCTTTGGAGCAAATCTTCTGCTGCGCGGTATGCAAACGGTGATGCGTAGGTATAAAAAATAATATTCATAATAACAATATATATGTGTACAATCGCGTGTGATCATGTAGCGTTTGGAGAACATAGTCTGACAGGAAGGGCGCGCAAGAGTCGTCTCATCAAAGCATAATTGAAAGAGTCTCCCTCTTCGTCTCCACCTGCACGTTGCAGTTGTAGTTTATATTCAGAACAATGCCTCAAGTAGAAGGTGGGTGCACCAGGCGCCAGTGGCGTTATAGCAACATGGCATCCGAATCCCAACGGTTCTCCTGTCAATAAGCATGAGGTGTGGTGGCAGCGGCAACATGTCGTTAACGCAACAACGAGTGGAAAGTGTGTAGAAAAAACAACCCAGTTGAGGACCTCTTGGTACTCACAATCCCAGCGGGATCTGCTATTCCCCGCTGTCTCCTACATGGCGGGAAATCAGGGGTCCAGGTGCGTGATTGTTGTTATGTCGCACGGGACCTTGTCGCGCGTGCCCATTCCTCCACTGACGACGTGGAAGGGGTGGATTGGTCATTGTGTTTTCTGGTTTGAGGCCCACGAAGACCCAATCCGTGATCTGTATGTCAGGTAGCCCAAGTGTGTGTGGCATGTCTTGAAGTTTGTGATGACGCCTGAGGTTGAAGGATGTGTTGTTGTGCCGGATTGTCAGTGAGAATGGATGTCCCCAACGGTAGGGGATCCGTAACCTCGGCAGCTAAAATGTTAGTGGCTGCAGGGCACATCGCGATTGTAGGGTTAAGTTGGACAAGTCTTTATAGAAGGATATCAGTTGGCCATTCAGTGGCGAGGTGCTGTCTTCTCTAGTGAGAGCCATTATCGCCTCTTTCAGTCGGTAGTCCGTCAGGTGGCAAATTATGTCTCTTGGTGGGCTCCTGTCACTGCAGCGATACTGGCTATGGATCCACACTGCAGGAATAGGAAAAGGCGCCTCCTAGCGGAAATGGAGAGCTCAGCAACCAGCGCAATGGAGACGTGAGCAGAGAACAGCAGAATCAGCAACGTAGATATGTTAAGATAATTCAGGAACAAAAATAATAAATTCCAGGGGTCAGGCAAGAGTGTCACAAGCATAGGTCAGGGCAGGCAGCAAACTATGTAGGTCAGAAACCAGCCGGAATCAATAACAAAATAGATATTGTGACGGGACCCACCTGTACCACGACTGGGTACTCCCGCCAAACGTTGCTTCCTCCTGCCGGGACACCAAGTAACCCCTTCAGCGCCTGGCAGAACCAGAGTTCTGCATTGGCACTGTGGCTATCCGAAGCTTAGCTACACAGCGAGGCTACAGCCCACCCCAAACATCAGCCATGTTGAGGTGAAAACAGGACTCCTTTATTAAAGCCAAATACAAAGCTATACACAAGTAGAAAAGGGGCAAGACAAATATCACATGATCCAATTACCATGTCAGGAAGGAAGTATTTAGAGCAAATCCTGCAACACAATATTCAGGGGAAGGACAGGATGACACGAGACATAAATAATTACATTACCTGGGGGCGTAGACGTGGAATGACGATAGACATATAATTGGCTTGAGACAGACAATGGCCAGGACACAAGGATAACAGGAGCTCACAGGATTAACAACAGCTACCTGTTATGTAATTGATAATTAGGTATGCAGCAGTGACACCTAGTCATACCTACAGCGGGTATTAAGACAAGGGCTAACTCACACAATAACAGGGGAAACACTTCACACCTATACAATTAACAATGCTAAGACAATCAGCCTTCTTCCTACCACAGGATGTCCAGCTGACGTTACAGTTTTGAGACACTGAGTACTAAAACATGGGGAACATCAGCAGAAACTGAACCCCTGTATTCACACACAGAAGTCTCTACAAGGCCTGGGCCCATAGTCGATAGGAAGGAGGCTGGCTCTCAGGCCTCTCCAGGGGCCCCAGTGATGGAGGGTTCTGTCACAGATATAAGCAGGTCAATCGCTAGTGTAGGCTATAAGGCGCTATCACAGACAAAGGTGTAGTGCTAACTGAGGGTTTTAATTTCCCTCCACCAAACTGGATCCTCCTACCCACCTAATTTGGGGGAGGAGGAAAAAAGATAAATGTCGCTTTAAGAAGCGACATGAATATTCATGAATCGAGACGTCGAGACGTGCGCCCCGTCAAGATCCCTTGATCTCTGCGGGGACGCGCGTCTAGGAGCAGGACGGACATGGCTGCGGCTCCCGTCGATAGACTGAGCAGGGGGCTGAACGTGCGGGCTGCGTCTCAGCTCCCCTGCCCGCGGATGAGACAGGACAACGGAGGAGGTAATAGCTCCCTGGGTTAACTCTCGGTCTCAGGGCACGATGTACCCTGTCTACATACGCAGGGGCATCAGCTTTCGGTCCAGAAGGCCGTTAAAGAGAGCGGCGAAAATATTGAGATAAAGTAATTAAATAAAGATTGAGAGCGAAAGTAATTAAATAAATTTAAAAAGGAAGATCTCCAGGCCCGATTGTTTTACAGTTGTAGTTTATCTTATTTTAGGCTCTACAATTTCACCTCCTTTGGGAAGAGTCTTTAATCCGGCCTATGTAAAGGTGGGCTTTCCAGCACAAATGTTAGAGACAAATATTACCCCCACACCCAAGCCAGATAAAAATCCATCGTTGGTCACTAATTACAGGCCAATCTCACTCATAAATTTGGACATTAAACTCCTCTCCAAGATTCTGGCACAGGGATTAGGATCAGTAATTTCGGATCTGGTAAACTCAGACAAAGTTGGCTTCATTCTAGTGAAGACAATAGCCGTAAGCTTTTTCGACATAATGGAGGAGATTCACTGTAATACAATTCCATCAAACTTTCTGGCCCTTGATGCTGAAAAAGGGTTAGATATGCTTGATTGGGAGTACCCATCAAGTGTACTGGAGGCATTCGGCCAGTTTAAGAACTTTAAAATGGCGCTATATACTATTCCTAAGGCAAAAATTAAAGGCCCAAACCACAAATCAGAATATTTTGAAGTAAAAAAATGGTATTAGACAGGGATGTCCGTTAGTCCCTCTTATCTGCTCTGTCATACAAAGGGGTGTTTTGATATTTGGAGACACTTACCTTTGATATTTACCTTAAAAGCTGAAATCTTAAACTCCACTAAACAACGTACTAGACTAAATATCTGTCTTGAACAGTTGTTCACTTGCTGTTTTTTAATATTATGTTCGTAGTGTTTTTGCTACTTTTTTCTAATTTACTTACTTTTTTCCCTTGTCTATTTTATACTTGATTAAAGTTTTCTCCATAGGAGATAGCTAGGTCAGATAAAATTGTGTTGTTTGAAATATGATGAAACATATACATATACAAATATATATGAACGT
Source organism: Spea bombifrons (assembly GCF_027358695.1). Classification (NCBI taxonomy): domain Eukaryota; kingdom Metazoa; phylum Chordata; class Amphibia; order Anura; family Pelobatidae; genus Spea; species Spea bombifrons. The sequence goes on along the minus strand of NC_071092.1, from coordinate 16,231,064 downwards.
TTTTTTTTTTAACTAATGATAATACGGATATTTACACCTTTGTACTTATAAACAAGAAATAAGATAGAATAAGAGAAGAAAGGGGAGAAGATAGAAGACGCGGAAGAAGAAGTGGTAGGCAGAAGCGGTCAGCAGAGAAGGTAAGGAAACATTCAGAGAGCGTGAGAAACGTAGTGAAAGATAATGCGTGAGGGTGTGTGAGCAAATGTGGACCCACACATTTCGGACAAATATTCTGAGCTTTTTGCTTGGTTTTTGTCCAGTCTGACTACTAACTGTATCAACATTACATTAGCTTCCTATATAATCTGAATTTATTTATATGAAGATCAAAAAAATCGTTATTAAAATTATGAATTACATAGTAATGGAGTACTATGGTTCTAGAAGAAGCCCTAGCCCAGCTTGACAGAGCTCATGGGAAACCACAAATGGGTTTATATGTGTATGGTTTATGGAATAAATTCTGTAAAAACACAAAGGGGTAACACTAGCAAATAAGACCACTATGTAACTAATTATCTGGCTACATAGGCTCTGATCTAGAGAGATAATCAAAATTGATGGATATAAGATTAATATTAATTAACATCCAATTGTTTTTGTTACAATGTTAGCAAAATGAAGCCACTTGACTTTAACCAACAATTTAGGACCTAGCATCTAAGCTATGAGAGGCGACACCAGACTATGGAATTAAACAATGTGCATGTATGTCAGGTTGGTGTGCATGAACACTTAATATATTTTGATCATTAAAAGCTGCTACCTTTCTGGAAAGGGGTGGCTGTGTGTTAATGTACTAAATACCAACTCATAAAATACAAATGAAAACACCATATGAAAGGGACATTTACCAGGCTTTATCCAAGAGCTGCTGCTTCTCTTGAAGTTCTTGTTTCAGACTCTCTACTTCAACTTTGAGCTCAATATTCTAAAACAAAAAACATTAATTAATAACACTAATAATAATTAAATGAACACAGAAATATAATTGGATGTGAATATTTTAAAAATGATTACTGAAATAGCTGGAGCAACCACGTAATTGAAACCTTGCTATAACTTCTCATAAAGTACCGTATTGGCCCGAATATAGGCTGCACTTTTTTACTTTAGGTCTTTAAAGTGGGGGTGTGGCCTATATTCAGGTGTTTAGCGAAGGGATGTGCAGTTCGTGTTGCCCAATGGCTGGGACACGTAGTTTCTGGCGACGGGCGGGTGTTTTTTGTTTTTTTTTATACCTTTGATAATACCTTTTGTTATTGGACTAACAGAATTGAGAAAGGGAGAAAAGCTCCCGAAAGCTTGTCATTCCAAAATTCTGTTAGTCCAACAAAAAAGGTATTATCACAAGATACTTATTTCATATTATATATATATATATGTGTGTGTGTGTGTGTGTGTGTTAGACATGCATTTTTAACTACATAATATGTACGTATCACTTTGAAGTAAAGATTATGATTGAAATATGATTTAAAAATAACAGCTGAACTGGCAGTTAGTTTTAATATTAGACCCTGCTGCCTATATACCGTTTTTGCTCGATTATAGGCATTACTGTAGGCAGAGTGGCATATAGGGGGTTAAAAGGCATTTCTGTAGGCAGAGTGGCATTTAGGGGATTAAAATTAATTTCTGTAGGCAGAGTGGGGGTTAAATGGCATTTCTGTAGGCAGAGTTGCATATAGGGGGTTATCAGGGAGGCAGAGTGGCATTTAGCGGGTATAAGGCATTTCTGGGGACAGAGTGGCATATCGGGGAGGCAAAGCGGCATATAGGAGGTACAAGGCATTTCTGGGGCAGAGTGGCATATTAGGGAGGCAAAATGGCATATAGGGGTATAAGGCATTTCTGGGGGGCAGAGAGGCATTTAGGGGGGTATAAGGCATTTCTGGGGTGCAGAGCAACAAGCCTGGGGGCAGATGTGCATAACTGGGGGCAGGTTGGCAAATAAAAGGAAATAAAAACAAAACAAATATTTTTCCCAATCATAGTTTTTATTAAATATGAAAAATAGTTTACATGTGAATTAATATTTACTAGTAAAACATTTTCTTATAGGGTAGTCTTATATTCAGGCTTTTTTTTCCTAAATTAATATTACAATTTTGGTGGGTCATCTTATAATTGAGCAAATATGGTATATTAATATTAGACCCTGCTGCCAATATATATTAATATTGGACCCTACTGACAATATATATAAATATTAGATCCTGCTGCCAATATATATTAATATTAGATCCTGCTTCCAATAAGTTTTATATTTAAAGAATTGGACCCTATGCAAGCATTTCCTTGGCCCCGGTCAATGGTCCCTTGCATGCAATCACTCCCTCCACTACCACACCAAAAAATATATTTTCCACACTGACTGCAGATTAGGGGAAGACTGTGAGAGTCAGTGCAATCCTCCCTCCTTCTGATCCTACTCTGACATTGAGTTTACAAGTTTTATCCCCTGTAATCATCCCCAGAGTCCTTTTGTCCCCTCATTCACTAGGCCATACCTCTCTTTTACTTACTCCCTGTAGTTCAGGTATAGATCAAGTAAACACATAAAACAGCACTTGCATGTATAGATCAACTGAATAAGACATACAAACCCTATATTTGTCTCCAGAAATGTTAAAAGGCATATCATGGGACCATTTGTCCCCACAATCGCTAACCCACACCTTTCTTTTACTTACTCTCTGTAGTAAATCAAATAGGTATATATCAAACAAACAACACATGTAAACAGAACGTGCATGTATTGGTCAACTGAATAAGCATACAAACCCTGTATTTGCAGGTATACATAAATAATGTATGGAAACCCAGCTTTGCAGGTATAGATCAATTGGAATTCACATAAAAAAGGTAAAGATAAACCCCCCTAAATTACAGGCATAGATAACAGGTTGCATACCCCAAAGCCCAGCCTTGGCATCCACATTGCCAACATAGAACCCAACCAGCATCCATATTACACACATAGGACATGCCATCTTTCTCCCCAAACAGGTGAGTATGAGTTAACGTTGTCCCCAAACAGCCCGTCCTGTGCCATCTTTGTCCCATAAACACCCTACCTGGGCTAGCTTGGTCCCCAATGCTTTAACACCCTGCTTGTGCCATCTTTGCCTTTCCACAAATCTCTGCTACTCTGCCGCGGTGCTTCACTGCTGAGCGCCGGAATATGACGTCATTTTTCCCGAGCTCAGCATGAAATGCCAGCACCGCGACCGAGCTACAGGCCTTGTGGGGGCAATCCGGGAAATGTGGTCAGCTTCTTGTGGTGTGCTAGTTTTAGGGCGTCTGTGAAAGGTAGTTACTGTATTTGCTCGAATTTTATGTAAACTATTTTCGTATTTAATAAAAACTATGATTGAGAAAAATGCATTTTTTGTTTTTATTTCCTTTTATTTGCCAACCTGCCCCCAGTTATGCACATCTGCCCCACAGCTTGCTACTCTGCCCCCCAGATATGCCTTATACCCCCTTATATGCCACTCTGCCCCCCAAAAACACGTTATGCCCCTATATGCCAATCAGATATGCCTTATACCCCCTATATGCCACTCTGCCCCCCAGATATGCCTTTTAACCCCCTATATGTCACTCTGCCTCCCTGCTATTCCTTTTAACCCCCTATATGCCACTCTGCCTCCCTGATATTCATTTTAACACCCTGTTTGCCACTCTGCCTCCCTGATATTCATTTTAACACCCTGTTTGCCACTCTGCCTCTCTGATATTCCTTTTTAACCCCCTATATGCCAGTCTGCTTCCCTGTTATTCCTTTTAACCCCCTATATGCCACTCTGCCTCTCCCCTGACTTACCAGTGCGTCCCTAGACTTGTCCCCCGTGCTTCAGATTCCTTGGTGTCTAGTGGGGCAGCCGGTGTAGTTCTGTGTGATGCGCGCAGACAACCTCCACTGCTGCTGCCAGCACTTACGCCGAGGCTTCTACGAATGAGCACCGGAAGGTGCTGGCACTACGTCATAGAAGCCCCATGACGGCAGCAGCGGAGGTTGACTGCGTGCATCCCACAGACATCCACCGGCTGCCAGAGAGGAGGATCCAGGTCACCTGCATCTAAGTCTTGTGGTCAGCCCTTTATTTTAGGTCTGATTAGAAGACGACCTCGAATATAAGATGATGGTTATTTTCAGAGCAGTTACTCTGAAAAAAAACCTTGTCTTAAAATCGAGCTTAAACGGTATTTAAGGAGATGTGACACAAGGCGGAGGACCATTTTGTTGTCACTTTACCCAGTGTCGTTTGTCTGTCCTGATCCCTTGTGTTCAGTGGCTGGCCTTAATTCTTGTTCTTGTTCTCCCTTCTTTTCTTTTCCCTTCTTGTGTTGCAGGTTCCATGAATCAGGACGTGGAGCTATTGGAGGGTGTCAGAACGGCAGCCTAGCAGAGAGGATCAGTGTGGCTGAGCCCTGGTGGGGCTGAAGAGGTTTCCTCAGGAGCTGTCCCTCTGCTCCCCGGCCTCCGGAGGCCTTTCAGGAAGCAGTTTCTCGACCCCCGAAGAGAGTGGAGGCCACCAGCGGCAGTGGAGAGTCATTCAGTCAAGCCCGGGTGGATGGAAGAGGATCAGGTGAGACGGCCAGATGGAAACTGCACCGTGGCCTACGTGGAAAGCTGTGGAGTAGCAGCCCAGGCGAGTGGGGACAGCAGAGGGGGGGAATTGCTGGTCATCCCGTCATTCGGGCACTCAGCCTGCCACCCAGAAGGGGTTCTTGGGGTTTCTTTGTAGGTTGGGGGGTCAGCTTGGTGGTAGATGAGGCTGGTGTGGTGTCTAGCCCTATCCCCTTTAGTAGGAAGCACAGGGGGATTTTTGGGGGATTCTTTGTTGTCAGGTAGTGGGGGGGCCAGGGGTCTTCTTCAGAGAGGGCTTCTGCTGGGGTTAGGTCTGTTTCTCAGGGTCCGGGTGGGCGGGGGTTCGGTCTAGTACTGGTAGTAGTGGCCATTCAGGTGGTTCTCTGGTAGGGGGTAGGCCTTCTCGGCATGAAAGGCGGTGGGTTCAGTCCAGTCGGCCCCGCTCCAGGGGGGTCCAGCATAGTAACATAGTTCATAAGGTTGAAAAAAGACCAAAGCCCATCAAGTTCAACCTATATACATATTGTGTCCCTACTGTGTTGATCCAGAGGAAGGCAAAAAACCCTTATGAAGCAGATGCCAATTGCCCCATACCAGGGGGAAAATTCCTTCCCGACTCCAAATATGGCAATCAGAATAAATCCCTGGATCAACGTTCTGTCCCTAATATCCATAACTTGTAATATTATTGCTTTCAAGAAACACGTCCAGGCTCCTTTTGAACTCTTTTATTGAGTTTACCATTACCACTTCCTCTGGCAGAGAGTTCCATAATCTCACCGCTCTTACTGTAAAGAACCCCCGTCTCTGCTGGTGTAGAAACCTTCTTTCCTCCAGCCGTAGAGGATGTCCCCTTGTTATAGATACAGTCCTGGGTATAAACAGGTCCTGGGAGTGATCTCTGTGCTGCCCCCTTATATATTTATACATAGTTATTAAGTCCCCCCTAAGCCGTCTTTTTTCCAAACTAAATAACCCTAATTCTGATAATATTTCTGGGTACTGTAGCCCTCCCATTCCCCTTATTACTCTGGTTGCCCGTCTTTGAACCCTCTCCAGCTCTACTATATCTTTCTTGTACACTGGTGCCCAGTACTGTACACAGTATTCCATGTGTGGTCTGACTAGTGACTTGTACAGTGGTAGAATTATTTCCTTGTCGTGGGCATCTATGCCCCTTTTGATGCACCCCATGGTTTTATTTGCCTTAGCAGCAGCTGCCTGACACTGGTCGCTACAGGTAAATTTACTGTTAACTAAAACTCCTAAGTCCTTTTCCATGTCAGTCGTCCCCAGTGTTTACCCATTCAATACATATTCCCAGCCTGGATTTTTCTTCCCCATGTGCATAACCTTACATTTATCTGTATTGAACCTCATCTGCCACATCCCGGCTCAAGCCTCCAACCAATGCAGATCCATTTGTAATCGTGCACTGTCCTCTATTGTGTTAACCACGTTACAGAGCTTAGTATCGTCTGCAAAGATTGATACTTTACTATACAATCCCTCTACAAGGTCATTAATAAATATATTAAAAAGAATAGGACCCAAAACTGACCCCTGTGGTACCCCACTAGCAACAGTCATCCACTCAGAGTATGTACCATTAATAACCACCCTCTGTTTCCTATCACTGAGCCAGTTACTTACCCACATACACACATTCTCCCCCAGCCCAAGCATTCGCATTTTATGTACCAGCCTTTTATGTGGCACCGTATCAAATGCTTTGGAAAAATCAAGATATACGACATCCAGCGATTCACCCCGATCCAGTCTTGAGCTCACCTCCTCATAAAAGCTGATCAGGTTAGTTTGACAGGACCAATCCCTTGTAAACCCATGCTGATATGGAGTCATACATTTATTTTCATTGAGATACTCCAAAATAGCATCTCTTAGGAAACCCTCAAACAGTTTACACACAACAGAAGTTAAACTAACAGGCCTATAATTCCCCGGGTCACTTTTTGTCCCTTTTTTGAATATTGGCACAACATTTGCTATGCGCCAGTCCTGGGGAACAGACCCTGTCACTATAGAGTCCTTGAATATTAGAAATAGGGATCTGTCTATTACATTACTTAACTCCCTTAGAACGCGGGGGTGAATGCCATCTGGACCTGGTGATTTGTCTATTTAGATTTTTTTTAGGCGGCACTGCACTTCTTCCTGGGTTAGACAGGCGACATGTACTGGGGCATTTATCTCATCCTGCTGTATATTACCTGGCATTTCATTTTCCTCTGTGAATACAGCAGAGAAGAAAATATTTAATAGATTAGCTTTTTCCTGACCCCCGTCTATAACTTCTCCCTCATTACTTTTTAAGGGGCCAATGCTTTAATTTTTAACCTTTTTACTATTTATATAGTTAAAGAACATTTTGGGGTTTGTTTTACTCTCTTTGGCAATGAGTCTTTCTGTCTCCACTTTTGCTGCTTTTATCTGATTTTTACATATTTTATTTTTTTCCTGATAGCTTTTTAGTGCTTCCTTACTGCCTTCCTGTTTTAGTAGCTTAAATGCCTTTTTTTGCCATTTATTGCCCCCTTTACATTTTTATTTATCCACATTGGTTTTCTCTTGTTCCTGACTCTTTTATTCCCATACGGTATGTACCTTTCACAGTGAGAATTTAAGATATTCTTAAAAATCTCCCATTGAGTGTCTGTACTCTTATTTTTGAGGACATTTTCCCAATTTCCAGTGTTAAGGGCTTCTCTTAGTTGATCAAACTTTGCCTTCCTAAAGTTCATAGTTCTTGTGGCTCCTCTAAGAGTTCCCTTATTGAAGGACAAGTTATAATGTATTATATTCTGATCACTATTTCCTAGATGCCCCATGACCTGCACATTAGTTACTCTGTCAGGTCTGTTAGTTAATATTAAGTCCAGTAGGGCGCCCCCTCTGGTCGGGTCCTGTACCATTTGGAACAGATAATTATCCTTACTTATAGTCAGAAACCGGTTTCCTTTATGAGATTCACAGGTCTCAGTTTCCCAGTTTATGTCGGGATAGTTAAAGTCCCCCATAATAACCACCTCATTGTGATTTGCTGCCTTGTTTATTTGCTTTAATAATTGATCTTCTGCTGCTTCCATTATATTTGGTGGCTTATAGCAAACCCCGATAAGTATTTTATTATTTTTCTTTCCATATATTTCTACCCATAATGACTCCACATTATCATTTCCCTCACATATATTCTCCCGCAGTGTGGCCTAAGGCAAACTCCTCTCCCTTTTCATTTTTTTCGATCCTTCCTGAATAGACTATAACCCTGTATGTTAACTGCCCAGTCATAGCTATCATCCAACCATGTCTCTGTTATACCCACTATGTCATAATTTTCTTCAGACATTATTAACTCCAGTTCGTCAGTTTTATTGGTCAGACTTCTGGCATTAGTAAGCATACAATTTAGAGGTGTATGGTGGCCCAGTTCTCCATGAACCCCTCCTTCCTACACCAGCTTCTGAGCCACTTGTTTAGCTCCCTAATCTCCCGCTGCCTCTCTGGTGTGGCACGTGGGACAGGTAATATTTCAGAAAATACTACCTTGGAGGTCCTTGCCTTAAGCTTGCTACCTAAGTCCCTGAAATCATTTTTAAGGACACTCCGCCTACCTCTCACTTTGTCATTGGTGCCAATGTGCACCATGACTGCTGGGTCTTCTCCAGCCCCTCCCAGTAATCTGTCTACCCGATTCGCGATGTGCCGAACTCGAGCGCCAGGCAGACAACACACTGTTCGGCGATCCCGGTCTTTGTGACAGATCGCCCTGTCTGTCCCCCTAATTATTGAGTCCCCCACTACCAGCACCTATCTGGCCTGCCCTGCGCTCCTCCTTCCCTCCTTACTGGAGCAAACACCCCTCTGGTGGTCAGAGGCAGTGACTTGCTGCAGTACTGCTAACTCTGAACTAACATCCCCCTCATCTGCCAACCGGGCAAACTTGTTGGGGTGTGCTAGATCAGGACTAGCCTCCCTGGCGCTTTTCCCCCTACCCTGCCTTCTAACTGTAACCCAGCTAGCTGCCTAGGCGGGAAAAAGAGTTTAGAGGGTTGTAGTGAGGACCGAAGGGGCAGTGCATCACCGGGTTCTGGTGTCGCAATGAGGGCTGACCTAGCTGTTTGGGAAGTTTTCCTTTCCAGGTTTAATGGTAAGGTGTTTTTCCAGGCGGGGTCGGTGTCAGTGGAGTCGTTTTATTTGTTTAGAGATGCGTTGGGTAGTGTGGATTTTGGGGCATACTTTTCTGGGCAGTGGTGGGTGGCTAGGTGGCTGGTGGAGGGGTAGGCACCTCATTAGGAATTTGGCTTTTTTGTCTGGTGGTCGCTCTAACCTTGTGGGGATGGGGCATGCACAATCGTAAGGTTGTCTTTTTTATTGACAACCTGGTGGTTGTCCACTCCATCGATTTTTTGTCAGCCTCTTCCCCTCCGGTTGTTCGCTCATTGCGTGGGTTTATCCTTTAGTGTGAGTGAGTGTGCGTCTCTCTCTCTGTGCCAGTGAGTGTGTGTGTCTCTCTCTCTCTGTGCCAGTGAGTGTGTGTGTGTCTCTCTCTCTGTGCCAGTGAGAGTGTGTGTCTCTCTCTCTCTGAGCCAGTGAGAGTGTGTGTGTCTCTCTCTCTGTGCCAGTGAGAGTGTGTGTCTCTCTCTCTGTGCCAGTGAGAGTGTGTCTCTCTCTCTGTGCCAGTGAGAGTGTGTGTCTCTCTCTCTGAGCCAGTGAGAGTGTGTGTGTCTCTCTCTCTGTGCCAGTGAGAGTGTGTGTCTCTCTGTGCCAGTGAGAGTGTGTCTCTCTCTCTGTGCCAGTGAGTGTGTGTGTCTCTCTCTGTGCCAGTGAGTGTGTGTCTCTCTCTCTGTGCCAGTGAGTGTGTGTCTCTCTCTCTGTGCCAGTGAGTGTCTCTGTCTCTCTCTGTGCCAGTGAGTGTGTGTCTCTCTCTCTGTGCCAGTGAGTGTGTGTCTCTCTCTCTGTGCCAGTGAGTGTGTGTCTCTCTCTCTGTGCCAGTGAGTGTGTGTCTCTCTCTCTGTGCCAGTGAGTGTCTCTGTCTCTCTCTGTGCCAGTGAGTGTGTGTCTCTCTCTCTGTGCCAGTGAGTGTCTCTGTCTCTCTCTGTGCCAGTGAGTGTCTCTTTCTCTCTCTCTCGGTGCCAGCGAGTGTGTCTCTCTCTGTGCCAGTGAGTGTGTGCGTCTCTCTCTCTCTGTGCCGGTGAGTGTGTGCGTCTTTCTCTCTGTGCCAGTGAGTGTGTGCGTCTCTCTCTCTGTGCCAGTGAGTGTGTGCGTCTCTCTCTCTCTGTGCCAGTGAGTGTGTGCATCTCTCTCTCTGAACCAGTGAGTGTGTGCGTCTCTCTCTGTGCCAGTGATTGTGTGCGTCTCTCTCTCTGTGCCAGTGAGTGTGTGTGTCCCTCTCTCTGTGCCAGTGAGTGTGTGTGTCCCTCTCTCTGTGCCAGTGAGTGTGTGTGTCCCTCTCTCTGTGCCAGTGAGTGTGTGTGTCTCTCTCTGTGCCAGTGAGTGTGTGTGTGTGTGTCTTTCTCTGTGCCAGTGAGTGTGTGTCTCTGTCTGTGCCAGTGAGTGTGTGTCTCTGTGCCAGTGAGTGTGTCTCTCTGTCTCTCTCTGTGCCAGTGAGTGTGTCTCTCTGTCTCTCTCTGTGCCAGTGAGTGTGTCTCTCTGTCTCTCTCTGTGCCAGTGAGTTTGTCTCTCTGTCTCTCTCTGTGCCAGTGAGTGTGTCTCTCTGTCTCTCTCTGTGCCAGTGAGTGTCTCTCTCTGTGCCAGTGAGTGTGTCTCGCTCTGTCGCTCTCTGTTCCAGTAAGTGCGTCTCTCTCTCTTTGCCAGTAAGTGTGTCTCTCAGGTTTTTTTTTCTTTAACTAGATGTTTATACTGTTTTTTTCTTCTACAGTCTATCTCAACCACTCACAAAACATTAGCTTTTTAGTGACATGGGTAGATTAATAGATTACGTCCTCAAGATGGCGGCTTTTTGGAATAGCAGCCAGGCATAAGATGTTGCCCACGGAGTATTGTGAAAAGGTAGTGGAAACAGCTCAGCTGTGTGCGTCGGACCGCCATACACAAGGGAGAATATCCAAGAAAGCTTCCTTTGGCTGTGTCTTTCTCCTGCTCAGATGATTAGGGACCACACAACGTTAAGGTGTGAATCCAGGACAGATGGAAGACAATTGGAGTCATAAAAAGGACATGTCGGTACCCATTAACACAACAATTATTATTAGGAATATCTATGGGTATGTTATGAAACCGCATTAGAGTAAATATGCAAACGGATGCAAACTAGATTTTTCACTATGAACCGTCTAGTTCCTATCCCTGTAAGGGACCTGCGTGAGCTGGAGATATGAGTCCCTTTGCAGTATAGGAACTAGGGATTGTTATCCTTGTAAAGGACCATTGTTAGCTGAAGGTATAAGAGTCCTTTAGCTGAATGGAAACTAGATTGCTCACTATGAACCGTCTAGTTCCTATCCCTGTAAGGGACCTGTGTGAGCTGGAGGTATAATTGTCTCTTGGCTGTATAAGAACCTGTGTGAGCTGAAGGTATAAAAGTCCTTTAGCTGGATGGAAATTAGATTTTTCACTATAAAACGTCTAGTTCCTATCCCTGTAAGGGACCTGTGTGAGTTGGAGAGATAAGGGTCCTTAAGCTGGATGGTAACTAGATTTCTCACCATGAACCATCTAGTTCATATCCTTTAACAGGACCCGGCCACGATGGAGCAAAAGGTCCTTTACAGGGATAGAAACTAGCTCTCTTTACATGAGTTGGATAGTTCCTATCCCTGTACAGGACCTGACCACTAGGGGGCAAAAGGTAATTTTGCTGGATAGAAAATAGCTCACACACACTGAGCAAGCTATTTGCTATCCCTGTAAAGGACATGGTCCTTCTACTGGATAGGAACTAGTCGCAACCAGGTGGCAACCCTAGTGTGAGCATGGATGATACATAGTTGCATAGTTACATAGTACATAAAGTTGAAAAAATCCATCAAGTCCATCAAGTTCAATACTTCTACCCAACCTTCCTACTTTTGATCCAAAGCCCCTAATTAAGAATCCCTAATTAAGCTACTTTGAATTCTGCCATCAGGGGGATAAAATCCTTCTGGATTCCAAAAGGAAATCTGATTTCTCCTTGGATTAAAAAGCTCTAAAATATTAATGTTATTCTATTTAATTGTATATGTATGGAGTGTGTGTTAGTGAGTATGAGTAAGTGTGTGTCATTTGTGTAAGTGTGTTTACATATGTTGTACGTTACACCTCTGGATAAGGGAACTTTATTATACCTGTCTTTGATTTTGCTCTTCCAAGTCTATATGGTCATCTCTATATGCATTATACTCGATTACTTCACTATGGTAGCCTTTCATCAAAAAATCTTCCATCGCTTTCTACTCTTTCTTAAAAAAACAAATTATCACTACAGTTCCGTATGATCCTGGTAAACTGTCCAAGAGCTGTAGTGTCTGCTGCTAAATAATACTGTACATAGCTATTGACATCCACTTGTTTAAAATAGGTCTTTGTCTTAATGGCGGCAAGTTCTACATAAATATTAAAATCTAGAAAACTGATCTTCCAAGTTGTATTGGGAAGTAGGTTCAATACCCCACTCATTTCCATTAAGATATAATTATATATATATATATATATATATATATATATATATACACACAATGTCAAAAAATAGAGTATTGCAGAGTATGCGGTGATACCTTTTTTACTGGACTAACATAATATTAAAAAGACAAGCTTTTTGAGAGTTATCCACTCTTCATCAGGTCTGAAGCAATACAGGACACCACTGATTTTCTCAATAAACTGAGCCAAGTTAGTAACCTTCCTGCCAATACTATACTTGCAACCATGGATGTGGAGTCTTTACATAGCAACATCCCCCATAAAGATGGTATTGAGGCCTGCATCAAATTCCTCTCCTCCAGCAATGCGACACAAAAATATGATAGTGAAACCATCGCCAAGCTCATAGAATTTATACTGACACACAACTATTTCAAGTTCTATGACACTAACTACCTACAAATGACCAAACAGCCATGGGCACCAAAATGTCACCGCAATATGACAACCTTTTCATGGCTGACTTGGAACAGAGATTCCTAGCCACTCACCCCCACAAACCGCATAATTATTATCGTTACATCGACGACATCTTCATAATATGGACAGAAGGAGAAGAAAACCTTTGAAAACTCCACGAATCTTTCAATTCATTCCACCCATCTATAAAACTCAAAATGAATTTCTCAACAGTGTGAGCTTCCTGGACTGCACTATAACTTCTGGCTTTCTTCACTCTTCCGTGTATAGAAAACCCACAGACAGGTACAGCTACCTTCACAATTCAAGCTTTCATCCTAAACACACTAAACAAGGTGTCATTTACAGCCAAGCCATAAGATACCACCATATCTGCTCTGACACTCAGGACAGAGACAAACACCTGGGCGCGCTGGCAGAGTCATTTCAGAAGAAGGGCTACAAGGAAAAAACTATATCCAAAAAAATTTAATCTGCTGTAAGAACACCACAGGAAAGGCTTCAAGAATACAAAAAAAGGATAACACAAGCAGGATCCCTCTGGTAGTTACCTACAACCCAACTCTTGAGGAAATCCGCAAAATTATTAAAGACCTACAGCCGATATTCTCAGAAGACCCCATACTGAAAAAAATATTCCCTCAGCCCCCAATACTGGCATTCAAGCAACCACCAAACCTGAGGAAAAGATTAGTGCGCAGCAAACTGGCCCCAGAACAGGAGCTTACACAGAATGGCACTGTACCATGCAACAAATCTCGCTGCAAACTTTGCCAACATATATGTGACAGCAACACAGCCAGTCACAACAACAAAACATACAAAGATTCTTACTCATGTACATCGGCAAACGTGGTGTACATGATACAATGTTCTGCATGTGACAAAGGGTGCTACATTGGAGAAACTGGGCTTAAGCTGCACCTTAGAATGAACCTGCACCGAAGCTCCATCAAAAACCATGAGGAAGAAAAATATTGCACCCTGGTAGGACATCATTTCACACAGAACAATCACTCCATCCAAAATCTAAAAATTAAAGTACTGAAAAGGAAATTTCAGAAACTCTCAGGAAAGAAAAACATTTGAGATGAAAATGATAACACATTTTAACACCATAAAAGAGGGACTTAATGTGGATTCTGGTTTCCTTACACACTACCAGAACTTCATATGAACTTCATCTAGTCATCCAATGTCTAATTGCTGTTATTATCTTTGATGTTTTACTGTGGTTATTGGTTTCCCTAAGTTTATTTGTTCTGTCCCTGGGTTATCTCTCTACCTCTCTGCATTTCTCACCTCCAGACCTATTATTTACTACACCCCATTCAACCCCCCCCTCTTATACCATCACTTGTTTTAAGTTGTAACCTCTATCATGTTGATTAGTATTGCTTCAGACCTGATGAAGAGAGGATAACTCTCGAAAGCTTGTCTTTTTAATATTATGTTAGTCCAATAAAAAAGGTATCACCGCATACTCTGCAGTACTCTATTTTTTGACATTGTGTCTACTGGACTAATACGGCTTCACCCTTTTACATACACATATATATATATATATATATATATATATATATATATATATATATATATATATAAATGTAGCAAAGGCTTTTAATAATTTTTGTCAGATGAGCCACCACCTTGATCACAAAGTTAATTCATGACACACATTCTAAAATAACAAATGCAGACCAGGCCCTGCCAATTTTACAAAGACCTCATAATACAGAGAAATTAAATTTCAGGCTTGTGCCTCTTAGTGTCATAAGAGGCACAAGCCTGAAATTTGACAATGTAGACCAAGGAGTTAAAACTTAAAAACTCAGGTATTTGTGATTATCCACAAACCTGGCTGCAATGATATTTATCAGATCAATCACAATATGTGTCCATAGCTGACAGCCCCTCAATCCCTCTCCCAGTCATGGTGTACCCCAAGGCTCTATACTCAGCCCCTGCTATTCACATTATTCATATATGACCTTCCCAACGTCTTCAAAGCCCCAGCTAGATGCTCTGTTCATAGATAAATCCTGCCTCAGGCCCACACTAAGGAAACACATGGTACCACAAATGCTAATGCCAATTATTTAATAAGATGTAGTGTATTCATCTCTACCTTCATAAACTTACTATATTGTTTAACTCATTCTACTCCTTTGTGCTACAATGTAATTACATAACCCACCATTGTGATATGTTAAACTGGCTTCTGCTGGAATCCAAATGCACACCCTTAACCTTTCCAGCCTTGTGTTTAAAAGCTTTTCTGGGAAGCGCCCACTTTACCTGAGTAGAATGTTCTCTTCAGCTTATCCCTCGTTTTATAATCTCAAATCCAGTACAAGCACTTTATTTAATATTCCACAATAAAAAAGGAAGTGGCTCAATACTCGTATTCCGCTACTATGGAATAACCTCCCGAAGCAAATGTGAACATTGAGAGCTGTCTTTCAATATTTAAGCTTGTATATTAGAGAGTGTAAAAATTGATTTGTGACTGATGGCATCCAAAGGCATGCAAATGATATTGACAGTAAAATAGCATTTACTATACAGATGAAAGTGGTCCCTTGAATAAAATGACCTTTAATTTATGGTTCTATGATCCAGTGTTGAACCTTCACAAACACTTCCTCCTGTTTAAAGTTTGAGTCGTCTATTTAAATAAATTTATTCATGAGCATAAAAAGAAAATTTATTTTTCTAGAGCTCTCCTGACTTTTTTTTTTTAACATTTTGATACATGTTATACATGTAGCCTCTTTCTAAGCAAAGTTTTTTTTCTTAATATATCACTTAATTAACAAATGTAAGGTTTGCACAAAAAAGGAGAAAAATATGTATGGCATTTATTACACGAAAGTGTAATAATAACAATAATACCAAGAACCCTGTAGACTGAGGTCCTAAAATAGACATAGTCTTTTAGCAGAGTAACAGTTCTAATTTTAACTTGAAGAACCAGACTGTTATCACAGAAATAGGAATCATTTATCCTATGCTTCTCATTCCCACTATAAAGTTGTCATTGTTGCTGGCAGCATATTCAATACTATCAATGTTTTTACATACTCTAGGTTTTGCATGACATTGTACAAAACTAAATGAAAGATTGTGTCTCATTGCTGACAAAACAAAATAAACACAATATAGAAAATAGACTTGGGCACCGGCCAACTCTTCGTGTTCGTGGTGGAAAAAAATCTTTGTATTCCACGTATATTCGCCTGTTCCTGTGTTTGGTTCAGGCAAATATTTGTGTACATTCTTCGTGGTTTTTTTTTTCTTAGATTTTTGCCATTTTTTGTAGAAGGGGTTAACATGTGGTTAACGCGGTACCCACTACACAGCAATTTTGGCGCCAGGGTTTTAAATGTCCGTATGAGCAACTCTATTGCAGGGGGCCTCCTCTGCCATCAACCAATGAAGTGCACCTGTACTTGGCCTGTCTCCCCACTCCAAGAGTTAAAGGTGTTAAACTCCTGACGGTGAACCTACGGATTTCTGCTCCCGTTAACTCCTGCAATGCTGCGTAGATAAGGTAGGCTAGATGGGGAAGGGACCAGGGAGATTACTAAACGAACATGAAGATTCTTCATGTTGGGTGTCTTCGTCTTCATCTACGTTTCGCCGCCACCATGTTCATATGCTCGCTATTCGGGCTGAACAACGAAAACGCACCCTTCTTGTTCGTTTTAATGTTCGCCCATATACGAACGCACAAGTCTAACGGAAACACATCCAGTATTAAAACTGCAGCATTCATAAAACACTCTTGAAACACAAAATGTCGCAAGGAAGAGGATTGAGAGAGAGATCTGTAGTGTTAACCGCTTGCTTGCCACTTAGACATTTTGCATTGTTCTACCTATAGAAATCTTATATCACTCTTACTGAAGATTATTAAAAGTAAAGTTTTAATTCAATTTATTTTATTTAGGGTTGCTAGGATCTATGTCAATTCAATCCGTGGTTATATTTAGTCTTTTTTTTCTGCCTCATGCAAGAGACTTCTTGCAGTCCCTTTTCTCTTCGACCCTCCTTTTCTGTCCCCTTGATTCTCGTATACAGGGCCGGCCCGACAATGGAGCCGAGTGGGGCAACCGCTCCAGGCGGCACTTTTGAAGCCCTTTTTTTTTTTAAGTGAAAGAGAGAGAAAGGGGCGCCGAGTGGTTTTCGCTTACCAAGCTGTCAGTACCCGCTCGGTGCCCCTCTCTCTCTCCTCTGCGGCGAGTCTCCCTGTTCGGTCTCGGTGCCGGCTTGTAATGCTGAGTGCCGGAAGATTACCTCATTTCCGGCACTCAGCATTACAAGCCGGCACCGAGACCGAACAGGGAGACTCGCCGCAGGACTGCTGAAAGGAAAGTACAAGGTGGGGGGAGGGTAGATAATGGGGGGGCGGCAGGGACGGAGGGAGAGGAAGGGAAGATAAGGGGCGGCATTTTGCCTTGGGCCGGCCCTGCTCGTATGACTTATTTTGCATCTCTTTTGTGCCTTTTCTTCTGTGTTTTTCAAGTCCCTCTCCCTCTCGCTAAGTCTTCTATGAGAGACAGTATCAAATGCCTTACTGAAATCCAGATAGGCTATATCTACTTCCTCTCACTGGTCTATTTTAGTTACCCAGTCAAAAAACAGGTTAGTTTGACGAGATCTCCCTTCAGTAAAACAATGCTGTTTCTGATCTTCAAACCATTTTCATCCAGGTATTTAATGATCCTTTCCTTTAGCATGGTTTCTATTAATTTCCCAACTACTAATAGACTTCTGATATGTAGTTGGTCAAGTCTAAACAACAATTTCTAACTTAATCTTCTGAAACTACTCCTTTCAATAGTGACTAGTTAGTGACCGTATTTGCCCAATTAAAGGCAGCACTTTCCTCCCTCCCACTTCTTTAAAGTGGGGGTGCGGCCTATAATCGTAGTTTAGCGCAGGGATGCGCAATTCATATCGCCTGATGCCCAGAGCACGCAGCGCTGGGCGCCGGGCAGGTGGGTTTTTTTTTCCTTTGCATTTAGCCCTGCTGTGGGCAAGCAGCAGGGTTAGGATCCTCCTCTCCACCAGGGCTTCTATGATATGCTTTATGCCCCCCCCTGCAATATTGAGGGGCATAAAGCATATCAAGGGGAGCAGCGTGTTATATGTAAGGGGGCAGAGGGGCATATCTGTGGGGGAAGAGTGGCATATCAGCAGAGCAGAATGGCATATCTGGGGGGCACAGTGGCATACCAAGGGGGCAGAGGGACATATCTATAAATAAGGTGCATTATGAATTAAGGGGGGCTTAAAATGTTTTTTGTTTGTATAATAGATACCAACAATTTTAAGATACATGTATTCCTGTTCATTAGATAAAATACGGTTTTACAGTTCCACTAATGTGTATTTTTTTCTTTAAAAATTTTTTTTTCTTTAAAATAGCACCACACTTTAACCCCTTAACGACAAAGCCCATACATGTACGGGCTTGCAGTGCAACGTGATAACGACAATTCCCGTACATGTACGGGCTGCCGTTAAATAACTGCATCACTGGCTTTGCAGCGTCCACGGAAGCCTCACAAGTGAGGATGACTGTGGATCCAGGGATGACCGATCATCAAAGATCGCGGCGGCGCCCGGCTGAAACAATTAAGCTCCTGACATATACCGGGAGCGGTAAATTTATACCTGAAGTACATGTGAAAAAAATACAAAAAAAAAATTACCACCATAAACTTTGACAAAGGCTGGTGGTAAAATTAGTGCTTGTATTTTTTAAAAACAATCGGTATGTGTGTGTATGTAAGTGTGTCCGTGGGGGACAAACAACATAATGCTTTTTAAAATTATGAATTATTTTTAAATGATTAAACAAAAAAAAGAAATCTCTGTGTCTGTATGTGTCTACAAGTTCAGCTCCCCAGTGCCACCTCTGTCCCCTTTCAGCCCCCCATGTAATCTCTGTCCCCAATGAGCCCCTCCCAGTGTCACCCCTGTCCCCATTCAGCTCCCCAGTGTCACCTCTCTCCCCATGATATGCCTTTTAACCCCCTTTATGCCACTCTGTCTCCAGAAATGCCTTTTAACCCTCTATATGCCACCCTGCCTCTAGAAATGCATTGTACCCCCTTATTTGCCACTCTGTCCCATGATATGCCTTTTAACCCCCTATCACACCCCAAATGCTGGTATTTTAACCCTTTTATGCATGAGATTCTACCACCTGCCTTTGCCAAAATTTAATTTTTTATTTTTTTCCACACAAATTGTACTTCAGGAATTAATTCATAACTCCTGGTATGCGTCAAAGGTATTTGAAGTGCTTTTATTTTAACTCTTTCTATGTTGAGAATTTTGAGATACACATTTTGCTGGTACTGGATGGTTCCTCTGGTGACATCACTGCATAATTATTTTTAAATGTTAGCACATTTTTTTTTTTTTTTATATATTTTTTGAATATTTTACTAATCACATTGTGATTAGAAAGCTGGGATCCATTGACTTGCATGGTTGAATGCAGTACCTTTTTGAATGATAAAGGAAGGCTTCTATCGTTTATTACCAGATTCCAGTTGGTTCTAATGCCATCTGAGATATCTTTTGAAGCCATGGTGTATCGCATATTGTACGTCAATCTGTCAGAGCTTTTTTGTCCGATAATTTGAGTAGAGATATTGTCCTGGCCCATCGTCTTTCTAGCTCTAGTTACACATTTTCTTAGTAAATTCTGCTCATATCCACGATGTAGGAATTTGCTCTCCATCTCCTTTAACTGTTGTTCCGTGTTGTCAATATTAGAATTATTTCGCAATACCCGCAGGAAATGTGCATAGGGGATGGATTTAAACACATGAGGAGGATGACAGCTTTGTCTGTGGAGTAATGTGTTTCGATCAGTAGGTTTTTTAAATAATGAAAAATGTAGTTGACGTTCAGAGATGGAGATCCTCAAATCAAGAAAATTAATAAAATCCATATTGCATTCTGATGTCATCTCAAAAGATATCTCAGATGGCTTTAGAACCAACTGGAATCTGGTAATAAACAATAGAAGCCTTCCTTTATCATTCAAAAAGCGACCGAAAATGAGCTATTCGAAAGGCAGAAGCATTAGAGATATAGTAGTTTCCTCTGATCCTATTCACTTTTATGATACTAATACTGATACTGGTTGGCTAAACTTCCGGCTCGAAAAGGATGCTATAAATGCAGTAGCTGCGTTACCTGCGGCCACATGATTCAAACTAAATCATTTCAACATCCACATACAAATAAGCAGTTTGACATTAATCATCATATCATCTGTAAATCAGAGTTTGTTGTATATAAAATCATATGCCCGTGTGGCCTCTGCTATATTGAAAAAACGGACTTGACATTACGGGACAGAATCCGGGGACACCGGTCAGCTATCAATACAGTGTACCGAGATGGAACAACTGATAAGCCAGTGGCTAAACATTTTGTGAGCGAGAAACATCACTTGAACTCTTTACGCTTTGTAGCCATTGATATGGTCCCCCCCTTGAGAAGAGGAGGTGACAGGGCCAAGTTATTGCTTCAACGTGAGACCTTTTGGATTAAGACTCTTAATACCCTCACACCGATGGGACTGAATGAACATGTATCTTTTTCCTCATTTTTGGATACTCGATGAAATGGAACATAATACAGTACTTTTTATGGACTTATGCTTGCTGCATTTATGAAATCCCAATATGCTCTGTTTTTATTCATTGCATGCATGATATTTCTCTGCAGTCTGCAGAATTCTCTGCCTTTACCAAATTTTGTCTATTATAGATTCTTGTGGTATGGTACTGTGTATTTTTTAAACAAGCACATTTTCATTCTATATGCACTATTTAGAACTATTTCACTGAGAGGTTTCTCTTTTGTTTATGTCATTTCACATGACCAAGGGAATTCAATGTATTAAACAGAACGGTTTTAGGTTCCGCTTGATGCATGGGGGATGTTTTACTAGGTACACATTATGTGTAACTGGGGATATGCACATGTTGTTCTGGTGATTCCAGTCTTCATTAACACATGATGATCGTTTGAGAGGTGGGGTAAGCCACTCCTGTTGATTATCACATTAATCACTGTACTGCATAAATTGTTTCACTTTGCCGCACAGCACTCATCTGGAGAAAGGACCGGAGGTGGTCCGAAACGTTGGCCGTGCTGATTTAAATAAACTAGTGTTTAATGCACTTTGCTATGAAATACCATTACATAAGTTATGGTGGGTAAAAGGTGATGGAAACCCTTCCACTTAAATGTAAGGGGTAGTAGAAGTATTATTAAACGCTCATCTACAGACACCAGACAAGCCAGAAGGCTTGTTTTTCCCTCAGAAATCTCATGGTGCTTCCACAACCACAAGGGATTCTGGGTAGGCACATGCAAATAAGGTTAACAATTATCAACTTTGCCTCTATATCCACTTTATACATGGATCCCTTGAAAGTAATTGCCCGCTGTACAAGACAGCCTTTAGACAAAACTCGGGAAGAGGTACAATAGCCAGATCACCACTCATGGACATCTGTTTCGTCCTTCAAAGACAGCCTTTAGACAAAACTCGGGAAGAGGTACAATAGCCAGATCACCACTCATGGACATCTGTTTCGTCCTTGTAACGATTATGGTGAGGTAGGACCCCAGATGGCAGAGTTAGCCAGGCCAAACAGGAACCAGAAAGTCAGAGAACCAACCGGGTCAGACAGGTAATCAGGATAAGCCAAATCAGAATCCAGAGACGAGGTCAAACAAGCCGAATCAAATACCAGACGAACAGGAATCAGGAGCCAAATCAGGAGACAGGAACGAAGTCAGCAAGCCGGGTCAAACGAAGAAATAGTCACAGCAACTCGTACAGGAAAACCACAGAATACACCAACCAAGGGTGAACCAGAAGAGGAAGTCCAGGTTTAAATAGGGACAGGTGGAGGTGTGTCCTGCATTAAGGAGGTCACCCGAGGCTATAAGAACACGTTATGTATGTAACGTGTAATATTACTTTTTGGCCACACGGTGGCGCTGTGCTACCTGTTTGCCGCGTGGTCGGCCACGCGGTGAAGACGCCGACCGGGTAGCGGTGGTACTAGCTGCCCGGGAAGCCGGCTGAGAAGGCAGCGTCGCGGGACCAGCCACGGCGCGGGACCGGAGAGGCAGGTAAGTCCTTACAGTCCTTCATGGGACTCGTCAGCATGAGGTTGTGATACTGGCTTAATAGTTGAGGCTTGAGGTAGCTAAGAAATACCATTACATAAGTTATGGTGGGTAAAAGGTGACGGAAACCCTTCCATTTAAATTTAAGGGGTAGTAGAAGTATGCACTTTGCTACAAAGACCCGTGAGTGCCCATTTTTCTTTGGTTACATGTTTTAATATGGTAAAATGACTCCAGAACACATTAAACATAATTTCAAATGACATACATGTGTGGTGAACATTCAATGTTCAAATACATATAAAATAACATATAAAATAGTATACAATGATTCAACAGTCATGCGCCTGTGTTTAGATATAAAAAACAGAACCTTGCCACTGAAAAGCAGCTTCCTCAGAGGTTACTCATAAAAGGAATGAATTAGGGAGACCAGAACTTGGTATTTAGGGATCCTTCTTTTTAGTCAGACTTAATGTTTGTTTTATGTGTCTGTCTCCTATATTAGGGTAACATTTATTTTGTATCCTGCTAAAATAGAGAGTAGCGGAGTGTATCTGGTTTATGCCTCTGCAGGCGTTGAGAAGAAAATAATTTCAGGTTTTTTTATGTGGAATGGTTATTTCTTAGAATTCCTCTGACATTCTTGCGTTCTGGTGAAGGTTTTTTTGACTTTATGTAGAGGGTTAATCCCGCAGTGATATCAGGAAAGGCTTCTTCCAGGTTGTAAATTCAAAAATATGTTTTTTATTTTATATGGTAGTATTCCTGTATAAAATATACTGATAACAGATATATAGACATAATATAAATGAGAGGTTTTGGTTATATGAATTAGCCAAAGCAAAGCTCACCCGCCACGTCAAGGCACACTCTCAATAGCGTGAAAACCTACTCTCACCTCCTACACAGTGGGCACAAAGCAGTTTATACTGTTACCAAAACCTTATTAATGTGTTAATAAATGAGCAGCCAACAGCCTCAAATATGTGTAAATGGCTAGTTCCAGGCTCAAATAATACAAATGTGTAAAATGAGGCATACCAAACAGGTGTGAGCATGCTGCAAACACAGTGTATTGGCTGTACAGTGTATACAAAAAAACAAACTGTCTGCACTTCTCACCCTAATAAAGTTGGCAACAAATATATAGACATAATACAAATGAGAGGTTTTGGTTATATGAATTGGCCTTCCCCCAAGGTTTTGGTAGCAGTATAAACTGCTTTGTGTGGCCACTATGTAGGAGGTGAGAGTAGGTTCTCACCCTATTGAGTGTGCCTTGATGTGGCAGGTGAGCTTTAGTATGCTTTGGCCAATTCATTTAACCAAAACCTCTCATCAACTAGCTTAGCACACTGACACTTTTCTTTTTCCAACTTTAACAGATAATTATTTAGAAACAAAACACAATGACATAAAAATAGGTTCTTAACTGGAATATATTCCATGTTAGGTGAAGTCAAATTTGGCATTGAACAGGGACATGACTAGCCCCATAGTATTATGAATACTAGTTTATGACACTATAGGCTGGTCAATTCATCCGATTCAACCATTATACTGGTTTCAACTAGAACCACTGAACAATGTGATCAAGCTGAGACGAAAATGAAATGATGGAAAAGTCTAAGCTTTTAACCAACAAATCTAATTCCATGCTGAGTGATGATACATGATGCAGTTAATATGTGCATTTATATGCACTCATTAGGTCTCAGAATTATCAGAGCCTCTGAAGTCTCCAAATTTGTGGTCGCCAAATGCGGTGGTATTCCTAAATCTCACTCAAATGTGTCTACTTTAACAGATATTTAGAAACAAAACACAGTGACTTGCAAATAAGTTCATTATGGTCAGCAAAGCTGAGAGAAGAAAAGCAACAAATGTGTATAAATGTCCTATTGGCGCTCCATTACCCATGCCTCTCAATTGACCCCCAGTCCAATGTGCAGAATTGTGTACACACACACAGTTTTGCTTACCTCCCAAGCTTAACCGCCCCCCCCCCCCGCATCCTGATTCACCGGGGGGTAGAAGCGATACTGAGCATGCATTGATTGGTGTGCATGTACAGTATCGCTTACCTTGCAAGCCCTTCTTCCCAGGGGTAGATGTTGGGAGGTGTGATTACAGGATTCGGAACTACAATCCCGCAGTCCCATTGTATACTGAGAACTTACTACACGTGTGCATTTGCTTTTGTACAAACATTTTTTTATGAAAATTGCCTGTTTTGGGCGTTCATTTGAAACAACAAAATTAAGGCCATTCCAACCAAGCTGACGAAAACCAAATGGGCAAATCATGACGGATTATCAGAACCTTGTCCATTTGTCGCCACGTGCAGCCAGCACCATCACAAGCGGTTTTTTTTTTGTAAATCAAAGATTTTTATTGATTTTGTCTATAAAGGGGGAAGGGAGGGGTATACAGAAAAGAAAAGGGAGAAGGGGGGGGGGCCCTGACGCAGCAGGACCAGGCACAGTACAGAAGGAACAAAACAAATAAACAATAAAATACAGGACATGGCAGAAAATACACAGCAGAGTAGTAACATAACAAGAGACATGGCTTGGTAAGGCTCCAGATGTGCCCCAGAGCGCAGCAGAAAACATAGAAATCAAACTACACCCATCATGGAAGGGCCCCAGCCACAAAACGAGACCAGTAGAACCATTTCTTCCCATGTTGTGCCTCTCGACCCATGTGCCCTGCCACCAACTCCTCAAGGGCCCGTGTATTCTCCACCCTCGACACCCATTCCCTAAAGGAGGGCGGCGACACCTGATTCCAATACAGGGGAATCAAGGCTTTAGCCTCATTGAGTAAGTGTGGCACTACAGATTTTTTGTACGTAGCAATCGAGGCAGAGGTATGGTGTAGTAGGTAAGACACAGGCTGAAAAGGCGGCGGGGAATCAGTGAGAAGACGGATGGTAGCACTAACCTCCCTCCAAAAAGGAATAATAAGGGGACATTCCCACCAAATGTGCAGAATCGACCCACCCGGTTGACCACAACGCCAGCACACGTCCGGGTGATCGGGAAAAATAGCATGTAGGCGAGCCGGCGTACGGTACCACATGGTGAGAAACTTGTAGGAAAGCTCCTGTGTCTTAGTATTCATAGAGCATACATGAGTAAACTGAAAGATTTTTTCCCAGTCTGCTTTAGACAACGAAACCCCTAAATCACGCTCCCACTTCCCAGTGAATGCGGGCAAGGAATCATCCACCACCCGAGTAAGAATCCCATATAAAAGCGAGATCCCATGCGGCGGAAGAGCATCTCGGCCATGCAGCATCTCAAAAGGTGTTAACTGTCGCGAGAGGTTGTGCTTCTGTGGGATTGAATTAACAAAGTTCCGCAGTTGAAGGTATTGGAGGGATTGAAGGGCAGACGGAGCGACCCCCTGGAACACGGCAGAAAAAGAGCGGAGCGCGCGCCCACTCATGTAAGCACTCAACGGCACAGATTCCCCAGGTCGCAGCAATAGAAAGGCCCCCCCACTCATGCCCGGGGGAAAGTCTGGGTTATAGCGGATGGGAGTTAGAGGCGAGGGATACGAAGTCAAATGGCGTTTACGGTGCGCAACATGCAAAACCGCGAGGGAAGCCAATACAAAAGGATTATCCCCAGCCGCACGCCGAGCAACACCCGGATCTAACCACGGCAGAACACGAATAGGAACGGAGGCAGCGGCTGCCTCCAGAGCAATCCACGATTTATGGGGCGGGTGGTGACACCATTCCAATGTGCGCAGTAGATGGCAAGCAGTATAGTAGGTGTGAAGACAAGGTAAACCCAGACCACCCTCAGCCTTGGGTTTTTGTAGCAAAGAGATCGCCAACCGCGGGGATTTACCCGCCCAAATGAAGGTGAGAAACAGCGTCCTGAGCGACGAAAAAAAACCACGGGGTATCCGAATGGGTAAAGCCTGCAATAAGTACAACACTCTGGGGAGCACATTCATTTTGAGAACATTAATCCGTCCCACCCACGAAATATAAAGAGAATTCCAAGCCAAAACATCTTTCCTGATTGCCTCAAGAAGAGGGGGAAAGTTGAATGTATACAGAAGGGAAGCGTCAACAGTCAACCACACGCCCAAATGCCGCATCTTAGAAGAGCACCATCGAAACGGGAAGGCAGAAGACAGAGATTCCACGTCCACCGGGGGGAGAGAGATGTTCAACAACTCGGATTTAGAGAAGTTGATTTTCAAATTGGACAGGTGGCCATAGGTGCGAAATTCCGCCATGAGCACAGGCAAGGAAACCCTGGGGTTTGTAAGAGCAAAGAGCATGTCGTCAGCAAAGGCAACCACCTTATGGTGGACACCCCCGCAGCGCACTCCCGTAACATCAGGGTTAACTCTCACCGCCGCAAGAAAGGGCTCCAAAGACAGGACGAAAAGCATAGGGGACAGGGGGCAGCCCTGCCTAGTACCATTGGTTATGGGAAACGAGGGAGATAGCGCTCCATTGATCCGAACCCTCGCAGAGGGTACCGAGTAAAGGGAGGCAATCCACTGAAGCATATGAGGGCCAAAACCCACACCCTTAAGAACAGCGAACATGAAGGACCAGTCAAGGCGATCGAACGCCTTTTCTGCGTCCGTGGAGAGAAGCACAGCCCCGGCGCCCGAGCGCTTGAGCAAATGAATGAGGTTAAGGGCCCGGATAGTACCATCCCTACACTCCCTAGCAGGTACAAAGCCAGATTGATCCGAATGGATCAATGTCGGCAGAAACCGACCGATCCGTAAAGCCAAAACTTTTGCGAACAGTTTGAGATCCACATTTAAAAGGGATATAGGCCGATAATTGCCACACTGGTCGGCATCCCTCCCTTCCTTAGGAATCACCGAAATAGTCGCAGCCAGAGTATGGGGATGGAAAGACGCACCGTCTAAAATAGAATTATAAACCGCAAGCAAACGGGTACCCAAAACATCAAAGAATTTTTTATAATAGACAAGGGAGAAACCATCCGGCCCAGGACATTTTCCCGCCTTGGAGAGCTTAAGTGCCGTCTCCAACTCAACCAAAGAGATCGGGCTCTCCAAAGACTCGGAAGCCTCAAGAGCCAGCTTGCGGGTCAAGTATTTTGACAGGTATTGGGTTATAACTGAGTCACGATCACCGGCAGGAGAGTTATGCGAGGGGGAGCAATTGTACAGACCAGAATAATAAGAGACAAACGTTGCAGCTATATCAGGAGGGAGATGACAGGGAATCCCGGTAGGGCCACAAATCTTAGGGATATAAGTTTGACGACGACGCGCTCGCAGAGCCCTAGCCAAAAACTTCCCTGGTTTATTACCATGCTCATGGTAGATAGCCTTAAGCGTAGTATAATGTCGCCGAGCCCGGTCATTAAGGAGGGAGGCGAGTTCCCGACGCAGGACCGACAACTTGGCGAAGTCAGCATCCTGCAGCGTGTCCTTATGAATCTCCTCTAGCTGCGCTATCTGCAAGTAAAGGTCACGGAACCTCTGAGCGTTAGCCCTCTTCTTCTCCGAACCCAAGCGAATCAAAAGCCCCCGCAGTACGCATTTATGTGCCTCCCAGACGGTAGGGAGAGGGACGTCCGGCGTCAAATTAGTGCTAAAATAATCTCTGAGGGCAGAATCAATGGAGTCACAAACCGCTACATCAGAGAGCAAGGATTCATTTAAACGCCAAGTAAGCTGAGTAGGTCTATGGAGGGAGGAGCGAAGGGACAGCACCAGAGGCGCATGGTCCGACCAAGTGATAGAGCCATAGTGGGCCTTCACCAGAGAGGGCAGATGGTAATGCGGGAGGAACAGACAATCTATGCGGGAATAACGCGCATGAGGGACGGAGAAGTAACTGAAATCCCTATCTGAGGGATGCAAAGCCCTCCAGCAATCCACCAGTTGCGCCTCTCGCAACACAGCTCTTATCTTCCGAATCACAGAGGCCGGTGTCTGGGACAGGCCAGTAGAGGAATCCAACTTCGGGTCCAGGACAACATTAAGGTCACCACCAAAAACCAGGACTCCATCCTGAAAATCCTGCAAACGCCGCAAAGTTTTAGAGAGCCACACATGTTGTCTAGTATTGGGAACATAAATATTGGCGAATGTATACATCACGCCAGCCACCAGCCCCTTAACAAAAAGGAACCTCCCCTCTTCGTCGGATAGGCAGGCAACTTCCGACCATGGGAAATCTTTAGACAGCAATATAGCTACCCCTTTAGACTTAGCCAAAGGGTTCGTACTGTAATATGCAAAAGGGAAATCCCGAGTGGTCAACTTCGGGTGTGAGGAACCGCGAAAATGAGTTTCTTGGAGAAAGGCGACAGACACATGATGATGTTTCAAGTCCCGAAACAGTGTAGAGCGCTTCTCGGGGACATTAAGACCACGAGAATTGAGAGAGAACAGCACCAAATCGGCAGGACGAAAAGCCATGTCTAGTAGGTCAAGGGTTCAGAGAGAAGGGCAGACAAACAAAGGATGAAGAAGAGAAAGAAGAAGAGAGGAGAGAACGAAGGAAGAGGGGGGGAAATAAAGAAATAAAAAAAGGGGGGGAAGGACAACAATCACTAACAAAACAGGGAAAGTAGGCAGGAAAAGACAGGGGAGGAACAGAGGGAGAAGGGAGGAGGAAAGGAACCAAGTACCTAGGGTGTCAGCCAGGAACAAGAACGGGAGATCAGGAAATCTCCGCAACGCCGCCCTAGCGAACCAAGGACACCTACGGTAAAAGGGCAACGAAAGCCCCAAAAGACCGGGCCAACCAGAGCAGTCGCTCTGTGAACAAAACCGAACACACAAACAGGTAGGTTTACCCACCAGCAACCTAACATGGTAAATAGGGAAGAAGGAGCCAAATCACGCAGACTCATCAAAAATAATAAAAAAAAAAAAAAAAAAAAAAAAAAAAAAAAAAGAAAAAAAAAAAAAAAAACCCCCAAACCCCCACCCAACCACCCACCTCCCACCCGTTGCCCTTCTCAACGTCGCTGAACCGCATAGAGAGAGCAACAAAACACAAAAAGAAAGAAAAGAAAATAAATAAAGAAATAAATAAATAAAACATATCGCGTATAGACGACGCAGGGTGGTACGTGTATGTCGTGTGAGAAAGAGTAGCACGGTGCACAGCATGGCCGACACGAGAAGAACAGCAACATCAGTCGCAATAAAAATCAAACATTGCTGGTTTTTGACCCTTCCCTTTAAAATAGTTATGAATGTAACCAGAGACAAGCGGTAAACTCACTGCTGAAAGATCAAAACTAAAACGAGCAAAGGTAAAATAGTGTGTCACGGAATGAAATATGGAGATATATATACCTTGCACTTTCATCATGAACATCAAATACACCTATTCACACATCGCCCATAGCCAGGTGACATCGGCAGATAGCAGAGCAAATGAAGGGGAATATGGACAAAACAAAAAACAAGACAGCCCCCCACCCCCCCGGCCCCCATATATATGTAAGTATACTTATACAAAATAAAATAAAGAAAATAATAATAAAATAAAAAAAAAAAAAAAAAAAAAAAAAAAAAACCGAAAAATCAGAAGATAGCAACAGTTATGTCCACGTCGGCGGGGGACAAGAGCAGTCCCTCTTGAGGTAGTTCAATGGCATCCCCTGAGCAGCACAACATAACACCAGACTGTCCCGGCTAGAACCAACCTGCGGGGAAGGGAAACAAGAGGCAAAGTACCGCAGCAGAGCAGCCACGTAGCAGGAGACTGCAAGAACATGAAGTGCCGCTGGAGCGAACATAGTACCGCCGGAGTGAGCAGCAGGAGTGGCGGTTCATTCCTCAGCCGCAGCCGCCGCGGCTCCAGCAGAAGGGGCAAGAAGCCGAACCCCACGTCTGGAAGGTCTCGCCGGAGAGCCACCGCCTCGACTCGGAGCATCCAATCCACGATTCAGCCGAAGAACAGGTAAGCCCCAATCCTCCACGGAGATGTCAGGAAGATGGAGGGCACGCAAAAAAGCAGGCAGCTCATGATGGTAACGGAGCGTAATCGTGGCACCACCAGAGCGCGCATTGAGGCTAAAGGGGTAACCCCAAAAATATTGGAGGCCTCGGCGTCGTAGCTCCAGAGTCAGGGGTCGTAATGCTCTGCGAGCTTGGAGAGTGAGGTCAGAAAGATCTTGAAAGAAAGTAATGTCGTGACCCTCAAAGCTCCAGGAACCAACCTCTCTCGCACGACGCATAATCTGCTCTTTGACATGGAAGTCAGACACGCAGCATATCACATCCCGGGGGGGAGACAGCGGAGGGCCCCGAGGTCGCAACGCCCTGTGTGCCCTGTCCAAGCGAAGGACAGCATCCACGGGTTGACCCAGGAGGTCCCGAAAGAGACGTACCACCAGGTCCTCTACATCCTCCTGTGCCCGGGGATCCGCTTCGGGTAGGCCACGAATACGAATGTTATGGCGGCGGCCCCTGTTATCGAGGTCCTCCAGCCGCCGTCTGTAGTCCGCCAGGTAAGTAGCATGCCGTGAAGTGAGCTCGGCGAGGTCAGCCGTCATCCGAGCTTGCTGCGTGAGCTCCTCCGCCTGCCTAGCGATCCGGCCCTCCACACGGGAGAGCTCCGATTTGAGGCCTGCAACCGCATCGGTTACCGTCTGTTTCAGCTCTTGGAGCAGAGTGCTGAAATCCGCCCTCCACGGGGCCGAAGAAAATAGGCGAAGCACTTCAGCCGAGCAGGTAGGTGTCTCATCCGCAGCAGGCATGTGGTCAGGGATCGGCTCATCGGAGCCCCGGGAACTCGCCGGAGACGAGGCCTCGTGGTCAGTAGGCCTGTGAGAATCCAGCACCGCTGGGGTGCGGAAATAAGCGCGGAGGGAAGGCGCCGTCGAAGACTCTCCATCCCGAGAGGATGACTGAGAGGAGGACTGCCGCTTGTTGCGCCCCATGGTGATGGATGGCAGCGGATTATAGCGAAATTAGTTAGGTTGCTGGCGGAGCACTAGTCTCAGGCAGCCATGTCTCTCGGCGGCCAGCCACGCCCCTCATCACAAGCGGTTTTGGTGCTCATTGATTAGGTAAAGTGGGAGGGACTGTGTATAGGAAGATGCTTATAAATGACTTATAGGTAGAAGTAGCCCCAGAAAAACAGGGGAAAGTCTAATTTATGGTAATGGGTGTGATTGATGGGTCCAACAACCTTTTTTTTCAGTAACAGACTGATGAGAGTTGACAAGTTAGTTTAGCAGAGGCTGAGATTAATGTTCATTGCTCATATACAGCACTGCAAGTTAATTAATATTTTATTTTAGTGCAGAAAATTTACTGTTGTAGGGTGAATTGTAGAAGTTGTAGTGGCTACTGTAGTGTATTACAGGGACTGCAGCAGACATTTTCCGCTGTTTCTCAGTAGAGTTTAGTTGATCAACACAGTTGCTACTAGCTACTATTCAAACTTTTTTATCTTTCTATCATATCATCTATTATTCTTCATTGATAAATATTGGTGACAATATGATATGTATAATATATATCGAGGAAATTAATTCCTGCTCATCTGCCAATGTCTGCCTCCCCAGGTCAAGTGCCCTAGTACTACTGCTACACCTCTTTGACTGTTCTTTACTCTGGGAGAACATTTTTTTTATTATTCTAAAATATTGTGTTGGAAATTCAGTCCTGCTCCTCTTTGACCGTTCTTAACTCTGGGGAAACCTTTCTTTAATGATTTTGACCAAAGCGATTTTGCTGACCATGCACACGTCTAGCACTTACCTCCCAAACTCTACCCCCCAGGTCCAGATTTGCCAGAGGT
This sequence comes from Spea bombifrons, assembly GCF_027358695.1. NCBI lineage: Eukaryota > Metazoa > Chordata > Amphibia > Anura > Pelobatidae > Spea > Spea bombifrons. The sequence goes on along the minus strand of NC_071092.1, from coordinate 16,199,412 downwards.
ATGCTTACCTAATTAGCATCAAATATATTCCTATAGTCAACTGGTCCTTGAAGCATGGAGACCATTTTAAGTTATTCCCACACAGACCGTCAAAGACTCATCTTTCCATTTCAGAAAAATCAACCTTTCTTAAATCTAAAATCTTAATTTTACTGTGGTGCAATGCAACCTCGTTCTTTTTATCAAAGCACTGTGATTAATGATCACTGGACAGTGACATCCAAAATCAAGTCCCCATTTGTAAATATTAAATCTGTCACAGCTTCCTTGTTGGTTCTTCTACCAATTGCCACAAGACACAATCTCTATAAAGAATTTAGGATGTTCCTATTTTCTAGCTGACTCAGTCTATATCTTGGAGATTAACCCCTTCAATCCCAGGGGTTTTGGTACCTCAAAGCCCAGAGCAATTTTGCCATTTTTGGGGTATGTCGGTTTAGCGATTATTCTCTGTTCCTGTGAATAGTGTACCCATGTAAACTATATATTTTTTTTTCAAGGAGAGATAGAGCTTTCGTTTGATACCATAGTTGGATGATTAGCTGAAAATTTAGAATGAGAAATTTAGTAAAAACTAGCGAAGATTAGAAAAATAAACTAATTTTTTTACATTTTCCCTCTGAATCCTCACAAAATTAGGTAAAGTGATGGAAAATCCCCTCCAAGTTTATCAATTCAGGTGTCCTGATTTCAGAAATACCTAATTTATATAGATTTTCCAGACTTTCCCAGCACCAGGGAGCATACTATTAGGTGTACAATTTTGTATAATTTTTATGCCTATGGCTTAACCGGTTTGGGGGTTGTGAACGGGGCAGAAGGGTTATACTGGCTAGATGTTATGCTAGGGCAATGGGATGTAAGGTTTTTTTAAGAATTTTTTTATTATCTTTTTTTATATATTTTTTTTTATTTTTTTTTATTTAAAATTTTTTACATTTTTTTGTATTTGTTATATTTTTTTTTTTACACAGTAATGGTAAGAGGTCCTCCTAGGGACCTCCTGAACATGCCAGTGATGTCACAGTGACATCACAGCTCACATTATAATTTTTTTTAGTATTATTTATATTATTATTTTAATGATTTATTTAATATTATTTTTTAAATGAATTAACTTTTTTTTTTTCAGCTTTTCCTTTTCAGGACGGGAGGGGTAGTGAGAGAGATGGTCTCACACTCCCCTCCCCGCGATCCCCCTGCACCGATCACACTGTGATCTCTATGCAGGTCCTCACAGACCTGCATAGAGATCGTAGCGTCTCTGTGCCTCATTGGAGGCAGTGACGCAACCCGGAAGGGAATGCCCGATCGCGCGTTTGAAACTGCGCGATCGCGCGATCGGGCAGTTTACCGGTAACAGCTTACCGGCTTTCATGCCGGAAGCTGTTACAGGCGATCGGACAGCAGAAAGCCGGCAAAGCCGGCTTCTGCTGTCAGTGGGGAGTCCAGGCTGTCAAACCACAGCCTGGTCTCCCGTGCAGCGGCAGGGATGTGTCCCTGACGCTGCACGAAGGGCTGGACGTACCGGGACGTCCATAGGGGTTTCTTTGTGGGCGTTTTTTGGACGTCCCGGTACGTCTATAGGGGAACGAAGGGGTTAATGTTCCCTATAATTATTATTATTATTATCCTTTATTTATATAGCGCCAACAGTTTACGCAGCGCTTAATACAATACATAAATTCAAGGGATATGACAAGACAAGAATTGACAGACTAAGACAAACCGATACATTTGGTGGAGAGAGCCCTGCTCACAAGCTTACAATCTAGAGGAAAATGGGGTGACAAACATAAGGCATAGAGAAAGGGTGAGAGGTATTGTGGTGGTTGTATCGATGACAAGGAAGTTCTAGCAGCTAAGATGGTATGCTTCTCTGAAGAAGTGGGTTTTTAGATGTTTCTTGAATGTTGGGAGGGAGGGAGAATGCTGAAGATTCCAGAGATATGGGGCAGCTCGAGTGAAATCTTGTAGACGGGAAAAGGAAGAGGTGATGAGTGAGGAGGAGAGCCTTAGCCCATGGGAGGAACGTAGGGATAGAGTAGGAGAGTATTTGCTAATGAGGTCAGAAATGTACAGAGGAGCAGTATTATGGATGGCCTTATATGTCAGTACCAGGATCTTAAATTTAATTCTAAAGGTAATTGGGAGCCAGTGGAGGGTTTCACAGAGGGGGGAAGCAGAAGAGGAGCGACGTGCAAAGAAGATGAGCCTAGCAGCGGCATTTAGAGGAGAGAGTCGAGACAGTGGAGTGCCAACCAGAAGAGTGTTGCAGTAGTCAAGACGGGAAATGATAAGGTAATGGACCAGGGTTTTTGTGGATTCTTGGGTGAGGAATGGGCGGATACGAGAGATGTTTTTTAGGTGCAAGCAGCAGGATCTGGCGAGGGACTGAATGTGAGGGATGAAGGAGAGGTTTGAGTCAAGGGTGACCCCAAGGCATCGGGCCTGGTTAGTAGGAGAGATAGTCGTGTTGTTAATGGTGATAGAGAATTCAGGAAGTGGAGTGGAGATGGGGGGAGGGAAGATAATGAGTTCAGTTTTAGAAAGATTAAGTTTCAGGTAGCGTTGTGACATCCATGAAGAAACAGCAGACAAGCAATTGGTAATACGGGGCAGGAGAGATGGAGAGAGATCAGGAGAAGACAGGTAGATTTGGGTATCATCTGCATATAGGTGATGCTGGAGGCCAAATGAGTTGATTAGTTTGCCAAGAGAGGAAGTATAAAGAGAGAACAGCAGAGGGCCAAGGACTGAACCTTGGGGGACACCATGCGAAAGTGGAAGGGGTGATGATGTCTTGCCAGAGAAGTTGACAGAGAGGGAACGGTTAGACAGATATGAGGAGATCCAGGAGAGAGCTGTATCTCGAATGCCTATAGAAGCAAGTGAGTCTAGAAGAAGGTGGTGATCAACAGTATCGAAAGCAGCAGAGAGATCCAGTAGAATTAGAATAGAGTAGTGACCATTTGCTTTGGCAGAGAGCAAGTCATTGGAGACTTTTGTTAGAGCTGTTTCAGTAGAGTGAAGGGGTTTGAAACCAGACTGTAGAGGGTCAAGGAGGGAATTAGAGGAGAGGAAGTTAATGAGGCGATTGTACACAATCCGTTCAAGTAGCTTAGAGGTAAAAGGAAGCAGAGAGATAGGGCGGTAGTTAGTCAAACAGACGGGATCTGAGGAAGGATTCTTTAGAATTGGTGTGATTAGCGCATGCTTGAAGGCAGATGGTACAGTTCCAGATGATAGAGAAAGATTAAATAGGTGGGTAAGTCATGGACCAAGGGATGGACATAGAGACTTTGTGAGGTGTGAAGGGATGGGGTCGAGGGGACAGGTTGTTGGGTGAGAGGAAGAAAGAAGAGCGGCTATCTCTTCTTCGGTTGTAGGGGAAAAAGCAGTTAGTATAGTAGGAGTGGAGAGAGTGGTGTTGAGTGGTGTAGGAGGGAGTTGTAAGGAAGAGAGGTCTTTTCTAATAGTCTCGATCTTCTCTTTGAAGTGGGTAGCAAGATCTTGGGCAGTGAGAGAGGTTTGTGGTGTGGGTGTGGAGGGACAGAGAAGGGAGTTGAAAGTATAAAAAAGGCGTCGTAGGTTGGAAGAAAGAGAGGATATGATAGTGGAGAAGTAGAGCTGTTTGGTGAGAGAGAGGGCAGAGTTGTAGGTGTGGAGCATGAATTTATAGTGAGTAAAGTCTTTGCTGGATTTGGATTTTCTGAAGTAACGCTCAGCCGTGCGATAGCCATGGTATGCCATGGTTGGCGTTTAAATTGTCGGGGGTAACTTGTAGTAATTGGAGCTATGGTGTCGAGGGATGAAGCAAGTGTGTTGTTATAAAAAGAGGCTGCTGTGTCTGGGCAGGAAAGGGTTAACATGGAAGGTAAGAGAGGTTCAAGTGAGGCTGACAGTTGGGTAATGGTATTGTCTGGTAATGGCCTACAAGTATGAGGTGAGCACTGGAGAAAAGGATAGAAGGTGGTGGTCAGACAGAGGGAATGGGTAGATGGAGAAGTCTGAAAGGGAGCATGATCTGGAGAAAACCAGGTCAAGTGAGTGTCCCTCGGTGTGTGTAGGGGAATTAGTCCATTGAGAGAGACCAGAGGAGGATGTCAGGGAGAGGAGTTTGGAGCTAGCAGAGTTGTTAGATATATCTAAAGGAATGTTAAAGTCACCCAGAATAAGACAGGGGATATTAGGAGAGAGGAAGAAAGGGAGCCAGGCAGAAAGGCGGTCAAAGAACTGCGAGATAGGACCTGGAGGGCGATATATGACAGCAATTTGAAGAGTGGAGAGAAAAGACGGATTGTGTGAGCTTCAAAGGAACAGAATGAGAGGGAGGGAGGGCTTGGTATATTCTGGAAGGTGCAGTGAGGTGAGAGAAGGATGCCTACACCACCACCCTTTCTGCCATCAGA